>NW_024580958.1:0-11704 GCF_017639235.1 Corvus kubaryi
GAGCAGGACAAAGGTATGTGATTACAAACAAAGACATGTTTTTCACCAAGTAAATAAGTCTCAAGAAGAGCATAAGTCAATAGAAAACATGTCTTTACCAAAAAGAGAGATATGGCAGGCAGACAAGAAATGTTGATGTAGCAAGAAGAAGAAAGGTCTAAGAATTTTCCACTGTAAGCTTAAATTGTAACTTACTTACTCTTGTGATTGGATAATAATGACTATAATATGGTGATGGTAGTAGCTATGATAGGCTACAGGCAAATGTAAAGGTATTGTGTATGGTGCTTACTGGTTGTTATGTGTTAAGATACTCTGCAAAGAAAAGTATAGAATGCTTTGTAACTTGAACAGAAAGCGGCTTCAGGTATGCCTACAGCTGGAGCTGGCAGCTGTAGGGCTGGCTCTGGATACCCACTCCCTGAAATGCTGTAACTTCGCCTATGCAATAAACAGCTTTCAAGAGAGCCGCTTGAAGTCCAGACATCCTTCGTGAAACTTTCTCCTATAGCCATGGACTTCCTTCTTTGGCCCAACATCCCGTCCTATTATGGACCTCACGTCGGGTGTTGACCCACCACTTAGGTTCAGCTGGGCTAGCCAACCATGGCCACTCTTCAGATCCTCCTGGCCCTCCACAGAGCCAGCAATTGCTAAGGTTAAAAACTTTTGCTACTTCTTCTCCTAAGGCTGCCAATTGATTCTCCCACTCCTGGCCTAAACTTAGCTGACCATATAAAAGTAGAACGAGTAAGGAAAATATTTTAATAATGTGATCTAATTAGCTAGTCTAATTTTCCCGTTGTCTTCTGCACCACCTGTGGCAATTGAAGACACAGAAACCACTGAACATAAAATAATCCAGCAAGTATTAGAGCCCCAGTGAGTGGAGATTCTAGAGGAGGGATGCCCAATATAGACTGTTTCAGCAGATGGTCTGTGGGTAGGCACTCAGGGCTTCCTCTGATGTCGAAGCACTGCCTACTGCTCCGGCCCACTCCTGCAGAGCCTCCCAGCCTTCTCCTCCAGCTGAGATGTCCAAATCTCTGAGGCTTCAGAGACCTTGACCCAAGTGTTCAGCTGTCTTGATGGCTGTTTCTGTCATCAGTGACACTTGGAATGGGCCACGCCATTTCACCACCACTGGCGCTTCTTTCTACTCCTTAACTAGGACTCAATCTCCTGGTTGGATGTTACAAGCAGCAAAGTCCAAAGGCAGGGCTTGTGCCAGCTGAGCTTCCTGTTGAAGGGGTTTCACAAGAAGCAGTATCCTGGCCACAGATGGTTTTAAATATACATCACTTGCTTCTACCCTCCCCCCACTAGGTTGAGACTTACCAGGGTAATTCGAAACAACGATTGAAAGGGAGATAACGGAATCTCTCTTCTGGGTTGGGCCCTCATTCTCGCCAAAGCCAATGTCCAAAGCCCTACCCATGACATCTTGGTTTCTATTACCAGCTTCAAAAGCTGTTTATTTCTCTATTCGTTTTTTCTGCCCGAGCTGAGCTCTGGGGGTGCTATGGAGGTTCCATTGTGTTCCTAAAGAAGCCATAACCCCTTGAAGCCTCTTTCCTGTGAAATGAGTTCCCCTATCTGAGTCTATTGCTTCTACAATGCTGTATCTTGGAATTATTTGTTCCAAAAATACTTTAATAACTGATCCTGTTGTTGCTGAAGTGTTGGAAATGCTTCTGGCCACCTTGCTAGCTGACATACCATTAGCAGAAGATATGAAGCCTTCCCACTTGGGGCATCTCAGTAAAATCCACCTGGCATCTTTGGAAGGGACATGCAGCCCAAGGCCTCCCTCCCCTGGCAAGTTACTTTGTAACTTGGCTGTTTGCTTTAGCACAGATCAAGCAACCTTCAGCAGCTCATTTTGCCAGTCTAAAAAGACCCCCAGCAACATACATCATGAGGAAGTCTTCTGCCAATCCTCAGGAAGTGCAAGGACTCTCTTCACGGAGTTCTTTTAATATTGGTAGGGCCAAAGCTTCTGGTATCTCTTGTTTGCCATCCCTTGTAAACCAATTCTTGCCTTTTTTCTCTGCCACACGACTTTTAACTATGTCTCCAACTCCTCTGGTAGAAAAGACAGCTTCCCGGGCAGTGATGGAGTCGCTGGGAGCAAAGGGGGCATCTTGGAGAGTTCTGGCAGAAGTGTTGCTTTCTGAATTTCTTCATCCACCAAAAAGAAGACAGAGGAGTCCTGTAACATTCTTCAACTACAGGGAGATGCCATGGGGCTTTTCCCATGGGATGTCTCAAATGGTTGCGGGATGCAGCCCCCTTTTTATGCTGAGTTCCCGGCCATAGCACCCTCTTCCTTTTCCCCATTGTCTGAGGTACTTGGGAGGTACAGCCTTCGTGAATTGCCTACTCTATGCCCCCCCTAATATCCACCACCCTTTTTCAATGGAAAAGGAAGAAAATGAAACTATTCCTAATGCTATTAAGTCTTTGCTGCCTTGCTCTAGGTTCAGGAATTTAACAAGGCCTTGGCTGATTAACGATTAGTAGCAGTTTCTAGAACTAACACTTTCTTCTGTTACTTCCCTATCCGTAAGTTCCTAGCCTCGTCTAAGGACGGATTCACACGGTCTCTTTGTAAAGACACATCTCTGTTACTCCTTTCACTCCCACACCTTCTTGGAGGTGGGACGGCTCCCCCTGGCACAGCACCTGGCACAAAACCCGCCTATGCGCACACGCACACCTGCACTCACCCTGCACTCCGCTGCACACACACACACACACCTCCTGCACAGTAACACCCCCCTCCACATCCCCACCATGCTACTTGCAGTGGCCCCGCCCCTGCCATCCCAGCCGGCTGGCAGCACCCACTCCTCACATGCTTCCCCATGCCTTGCGTTTCCTTGCTGCCCCCTCTGTAGCCTTCCCTCAACCTGCCTTTTCTCCACTGCCTTGCTCACTCATCCCCCACCTGACTTCCCTTCCCAGTTGTCTAGGTCTGGCCTCACCTTTCCTTTTCCTTCTAGGACCCTCATTGCCTTGCAAAGCCACCACCTCCCTTGCCCTGCCCTTGAACCCCTCCCTTGCCTTGCATGACCTTGCTCACCCCTCCCCCACCTGGAATTCAAGACCCTTTTTCAATGACATTTCACGGCCTTGCCCTGCCCTTTCTGCTCCTCCTAGGAATCTCAAGGCTCTCAAGCATCTCCGGTGTTTCAGGATGACAGGAGAGGAAGACCAGGGGAGGATGCATGTTGCCACACTCATCTCTATGGGCAGCCTTTGTCTGGGAGCAGTCCTTGCATGTCTTGAATCTTGGAAGGGCAATTCACATTTTGCCCTTGAGCTCCGGGACTAGAATGAGAGTTCTTTTGCATACAAAGGAAAGCAGGTAGCTCAAGTCTTTGAGGTGCAGAGGAGACATGACCCACGCGGGATCAAGGCCACACAGAGCACTTGGTCCTGGCCACTTTTGTGTACCAGCAGTCCTTGAAGGTACTTCTCACCTGCCTTGCCTGGCCTGGCCTTGCCTTGCCTTGCCTTGCCTTGGCAACCCAACAGTTTCCTTGCCTTGCCCTGCTAGCCCTCTGGAGCCCTCTGGAGCCTTGCATTCCTTTGCATGGCCATGCCCCACCCTTGACCTGCCTACTGCTTTCCTCCAGATCCTTGGCTTGCCGAGCCCTTCTTGTTTCTGCCTGGCCTTCCCATCAGTGGACTTTCCTTCCTACGGCCAGCCTTGCCTCTAACGTCTGGGCCTTCTCTTGCCTACCACTCCATTTGCTTTCCCCTCACTGCTCTGGCCTTGCCTACCTCTCCCTTGACTTGCCCACAATTGCCTGCACTTGCTTTGCAGTGCCTTGCCTGCATGGAAGGCAGTGGTAAAGAGTGGTAGGCAGGGCCAAGCAAAGCCAGCAAGTTGTAGGTAGTGCGAGGCAAGGCAGACGTAGGCAAAGGAAGCAAAGCAAGGGTAGGTTAGGAAAAACTAGGCAAGGTACTGAAGGCAAGGCAAGGCCAAGAGACTCGGAGTGCCTTTCCTTGGGAAGGCAAGGACACAGTGCCAGTGTTGCTGGAGCAGATGTTAAGGTACCATGGGGAGGAATAGTCCAGCAAGACATTTCTCTTCTGGCCCCTGGGCGTGTAGGGGCAATTGTTGGACATACTCAATACTGGAGGTGGATCAGTGGCTGGATGTGTTGTATTTTGGAGGAGGGGATGCCGTTTCTTTGGAGATGGGCCTGTAGTTGCTCTCTTTGGCAAGGGAAGCAGGTTTGGATGTGCACATGAGGTGCTCTTAGGGATTTTAAAGGCTTTTCCCAGCAGGCAGTTCTCTGGGTTAGAGCTGTTGAACTGTCAGTGGGAATGCAAAGGCCAAGCTCGTGATCCTTTTGTCCTGGTGCCTTTAGTGTGTGAGCAGTCCGTGGTGCCGTTGTCTTTGGATCCTGACTCTGCTGAGAAGGAAAGCGCTGCTAGTTTGAGGGGTGCAGTTGAAGTTGGAGGCAGCAAGAACTTCCTCAGCTGGCACTGCTGCGAGCTCTGTTTTTGCCAGATGGCCTCAAGTTGGTAGGCAGAATCTGCGAGAGGGAAAAGATTTGTTTGGGCCAAAGAGGTTTGTCTGGCTCTTGGAATGTAGTGTAAAGAAGAGTCTGCTCTTGGAAGGGGAAGATGAGGGAAATCTTTTTGTCCTGACACCGTTGATTTGAGTGCAGGGACGTTTGCAACTTGCCTCTGCCCTTGGGGTGGTTTCGAGCAGCGCCAGGTGCTTGGCCCTCTTTTGCGAGTCGTCAGCACCATCGTGTGGCTGTTTTGATGAGCGCTGACAGTGCCGGGGAAAAAGCCAAGCGCTTCGCTGGCGCGGCCGCAGTCGTGTGCGAGCAGTTGGTGGAAGAGCTCCGCTGTGCATCCTGCCTCTTGGAGACACAAAAGAATGTGATCCTGCGCGTGGCGGGGAAGCAAGAGGAATCTTTTCATTGTTGGCTGTGCAGTTTCTAAGCGGCAAAAGTCAAGGCAGTTCCAGCACAGCCTCTTTCTTTCAGAACCTTTTCTGTGCCATCATGAACATGCTAAACATGTGACTTGCACCCACTGAACTGCATCAAAGGCCCTGGAGAGATGCACTTTCCTTCAAGCTTTAGGTACCATCCTACTCTCCACTTCTTCCAGATCCCAAAGCCCTTCCAAACATCCAGCAGCTGCGCACAGAGAAAATGTCCTAGAACAAGAAGCCAGCACTGGCTTCCATAGTCCCTCCGAAGTCCGTAAACCAGGTGAAACACACCAGTGACTGTTGGGGTTCATCCCCCCCGCCATGTAGCCCTGGGAGAGGGGCCCGGGGTTTCCCTAGCCCCTGGTCAGCCTCGTTCCCCATTGGTTGTTTTGTGTTCCCCTGCGCAGGCAAGGACCCTCAGGTCCCATGACTGAGCAGTTGCTCGGCAGATCCTGGCCATGCGGCTGGAGAAGTAAACATCTCTGAAACGTCTATCAAGAATCTGTCCATGTATATTTCTTTTCCACAGCCTCCTTGTTTGATACATCATGTTACAAAATCCCCACTGTAACAAAACGGTGGTTAATGCGGGCAGAATGATCCCTGATCACTAAGCAACTGATGTGTGAGTAAGCCCTAGAAACTTTGGATTCCCTCTTCTTGTTTTTGTTTTGCTATTCTATATCTAAACTATGGAGGAACTGTGGAAAGACTTTTGGCTCTCAAAGCCACATACGGACATTTATCTTAAACTTGAAAAGATTCTTGAACAACGGTTTGTAAATTTTAGCTTAATTCAAGCTCAAAAGGAACTGAAACACTTCCTGGCATGGTTGTTTAAGAACTTTTTCTATGTTTCTTGGGATGTAATTCTTATCAAAGACTTTTGGAACACCGTTTGGATACAGTAAAATTTTCAGTCAAAATATATGCCAATGGAAGAATATTTCAGTGAATATTATTTAATTACAGAGACTATTGAGCAATGTCAGCTGTGTCCTGGTGAAGGGAAGCCTGGCTCAGGGTGCGACCCAGGCTACGTGGACCGAGCCCTCTGTGAGGCAATTCCCGCTGGGAGCCACATGAGCTGCAGTGTCGGCAGCGGAGCGAGGCGTGGCAGGAGCAGCGCGACCAGGCGGTGTCCACCCGGCCCCGCGCAGCGTGTGGTGGAGGGAGCCCCGTGAACGCCCAATCGAGAGGTGGCGGTAGCGGCAGAGCAGAGCTGCGCCTATCCGAAACGTGCGCAGGGTGCGGCGGAGTCATCGCTCGGAGGCCCGGCCAAGACGTGGGTGCAGCGCCTGGCAGCAGCAGTGAAGTTGCGACCAGAGGAGGTGAGGCACGGAAAACTGAGTGGCACGGCCTGGCCTGGCCCGCGCGTCTCCGAATGTGACCCCGGGAAGAGCGCGCAAGCACGAGCAGCTCCGGCCGCCCCGACAGCACTAGCAGCCCTGGAAATTCCAACACGGGAGTGAGCGAAAGTGAAAGCAAAAAGGCAGTGAGACAGAAAACAGCAGCCACTTGGAAAAAGGAAAAGATCACCATAGCTATGGTTTTAGGAATAGTAAAATGGTATAATGTTAAACAAAATTATGGTTTTATAACAAGATGTGACAACCAGCAAGACATATTCATTCATAGAACTGCTATTAAAAAGAATAACCCTGAAAAATACATCCCAAGCTTGGGAGATGGAGAGGTGGTGGAATTCAAAATTGTGCAAGGAAAGAAGAGGCTTACAATCATCAGAAGTCACTGGGCCTGGTGGTGTTCCTGTAAAAGGCAGTACATATGCTAAAATCGTAGTCATGTTAGACAATATCTCCATTGTAGGCCCCCCCTACAGTCTCCCTTTCCTAATCTCACCTTTTCCCTTTATCCTATATCCTATTACCCCCCGTGTATTCCCAATCCGTTTTTCCACCCATAGTTTCCCTCACAAAACCATGCCTTTGCCAATTGTTTCCCCAAAAATCCCTTTCCAATGCTGAGTGGGGGATGAAAAGGGGGAGGGGAAGAAATTAAACCCGCTCCTGCCTCAGTTTCCCCACAAAGCATGCCCGGAGAGTCCTGTCTCCCTTCTGTCAGCCTTAAGATGTTCCAGAGAATCTGTTTGGACATTTAAATTCAGGAGGGTGGCTTGTTTGTTTTAAAACTCTTCTTGTTATGTTTATCCAGTTGTTTTCAATGTTAAGTTTTAAATCTCCTTTTGTTAAAAATAAAGGGGTGAAGTGTTGGGGTTCGTCCCCCCTGCCATGTAGCCCTGGGAGAGGGGCATGGCGTTTCCCTAGCCCCTGGTCAGCCTTGTTCCCCATTGGTTGTTTTGTGTTCCCTGCACGGGCAAGGACCCTCGGGTCCCGTGATTGAGCAGTTGCTCGGCAGATCCCAGCCATGCAGCTGGAGAAATAAACATCTCTTAAACGTCTATCGAGAATCGGTCCATATATGTATTTCTTTTCCACAGCCTCCTTGTTTGATACATCGTGTTACAGAATCCCCACTGTAACAAGTGACCAGCGCTTTCCTTTACAATGCTCTATGTCTAGAGCATCATCACATACTCTCAGACTGGCAGAGTCCGCCTTTACAGCGCAGTTTTTAGCCACAGTTGGGACTGAGAGATGTGCCAGGAGACAAAGCATTTGTTGACTTTCTCTCTTCTCTGGAAGACTTGATACCCGCAGTGCAATCACTTTCAAACACCTTCAGTGTCGCTGAGTTCAAGCAGCAAGAGGTCACAGAGATGGAAGAGTCAGGATAGAAGACATTCCAGAAGTACCCTAATTTTATAGCAGTATTAATATTGTGCCCAGAAGTCCACAGCTCTGTAGCTTCCTTCTCTGACAGACATGCCATCCCATTGTTGGCTCACGCAGCTCGGTTGCAAGCTGCTCTTATGAAGAAAAGAACTAAAAGAAAAAGCCAATGCTGGGCTGCACCTTCCCCTTCCCTCACGTAAAGCCACCTAAACTCCCCGCTGCACTCTATACTTCCCTTCTTCTCGGCATCTACCACTGTGTTTTCTGCATCTTGATGCCTAAAAGTAAGCACAATTGTTTACAGGGAGGGCTGGAAGAGGAATAGGTAGGAGCACAAGTAAGTGGCTGCGGTTGAACTTCCTCCTTCCCAATGCTAACGTGAATTCAGCAGGCAGGTGAGTGGCAGCCACGCTCCTCTCTCAGGTTGTATGCTGTGCACACGAGCCTGGTGCTTGGCACCTTCGTTCCTCCTCTTTAGTACCCATGTCTCGCTTTCATTCTGCTGGAGGTGCACGATTGCCTACTTCTCGCACAGAGAGCACTGTGCCGGCAGCAAAATGCTCCAGCCTCCTGCTTCTGTGGAAACACACCTGGGCTATGCACTTACCCTCTCAGTGCTAGGTACCACCACATTCTGTCTGCATTGTAGTCTGAATCTTAAGGGAAAGATTCTCGGCTACATCTTGCACAGAGAACAGTTTTAGGTCAACAAGCTTCCCCAAAGCTTCCTCCCAATGTGTGGAAACTTGTATTTGCACCACATTCCAGTGGCAGCCCTCTTTCCTTTACAGCCTGCACAGCGCAGTCAGATCACGGTGTTCTCTGCACCTTCCTTTTCAGTTCCAAGTACCACCACGCACCTTACAGCCTTGCAGGGAGCAAAGACGCAGATGGACATCTCACACAGAAGAATGTGCCAGGACGAAAAGATGTCCCTCCTTTTTCCTCCTCGTCACCTGGATTGTGGTGGTCTGTTGAAAGTCTTGGACAGCGAAAGGCTAATCAAGCAAGTGCTTCTCTCTTGACACATTTCCCTGAGTGAAAGCTACACGGACAATTTGGACTCCGTGAAACAGAAAGAAAATTATTGTACCTCGAGCTGACGAAAATCCATGCACAGCACACTGTGGATGAGTGTAATATACACACTGAAGAGCGGCAAAGCTCAAAGCCATCACTGGACTTCAGTTCTGTCCAGACCATGGAAGGCGAAGAACGAAGCAGCTGGGCACGCAGCTAAGTGTGCTCAGTGTACCGAATTTCAAAAGTCCAGCCAAAAGCTGCTTCACAAGCAGATTCAGCTGACAATGCTCTGGCTGCTTCAGAAAGTAAGGCACAGCCATTGCACTCCATCACACAACTTGGCTAGAAGCAGTTTCTTATACCATCTGTGTTGCAGAGTCCATGCAGCTTGAGCGCACCCAGAAGGATGCATCCAGAAAGAAGGCGTTCTTCAAGTACCCCCTTCCTCCAAGTAGCCTTGAAACTGAGCACAACACACTGCGGCTTGGGAGCTTCCTTCTCAGATAGATGTGCCGTCACATTATGCACTCTTGCAGCTCCGTTGCTGACTTGCAGCAGCTGCTACCAAAGAAAAAGGCTCCAGAAGTAAAAGCCACTGCTGGGCTGCACCTTCACCTTACCTCACATAAAACAACATAAACTGTCTGCTGCACTCTGTACTTCCCTTCTCCGCCACATCTACCACTGTGATCTCTGCATCTCGAAGCATAAATGTAAGTACAACTGTTTCCAGGGAAAGCTGGAAGAGAAATAGGTAGCAACACAAGTAGCTGCAAGTTGAACTTTCTGTTTTCGACTGCTAATGGGAATCTGCAAAAAGTGAGTGGCAGCCACACTTCCTCTTGAAGCCTGTGCGATGGCCACACAAGCCTGGTGCTCTGTTCTGCATTCTTCCCCTTACCTGCGCTGGACAGAACTGAAGCATTCAGCTTTGGCTCTCTTCAGACTGTGTACTGCAGTCAACCACAGTGTGCTGTGCACAGAATTTCCTCTGCGCTACGTGCAAGCATAGTGTTTCTGCTTTGCAGTGTCCAAACTGTCCATCTAGCTCTCGCTCGGAGAAATGTGTCGGGAGAGCAGCACTTGCTGGATTAGCTTTTGAGTGTCCAAGTCTTTCAATACGGCACCATGGTCTGGGGACGAGAAGGGGTAATGAAACACATGCTATTGTCCTGGCACAGTTCTCTTTGTGAGACATAGCTGAGAATATTTCTGTTAAGATTCAGAGCACAATGCAGACAGAATGTGGTGCTACCTAGCGCTGAGAGGGTAAGTGCACAGCCCAGGCATGTTTTGGCAGAAGCAGCAGGCTGGAGCGTTTCGCTGCCGGCACAGTGGTCTGTGCAAGAAGTAGATGACTGTTCCATTCCAGCAGAATGAAAGTGCGACATGGTACGAAGAGCGTAAGAACGAAGGCGCAGAGCACCAGGCTTGTGTGCACATCGCATAGGCTGCAAGAGGAAGCATGACTGCCACTCGCTTGTTTGCGGATTCACGTTAGCAGTCGAAACCAGAAAGTTCAACTTGCAGCTGCTTGTGCTGCTACCTATTTCCTTTCCAGCTTTCCCTGGAAACAATTGCACTTTAGGTTTATGCTTCGAGATGCAGAGATCACAGTGATAGATGCTAAGGGGAGGAGAAGTACAGAGTGCAATGGACAGTTTATGTTGCTTTACGTGGTGCTGGGACAGGTGGCTGTGGCCCCTTTGGGGGGGCCAGTGGGCTCGGCCCAGGCCCTGCTAGGGCCAGGCTGGGCCGGGCCATCCTGGAGCTGATGGGCAGTGTTCCACCGGTGGAATTTCCCCCCCCCCCCCCGCAGCCTTGATGTGGGCAGCTGGAGCGGCTCGGCTCCCCCCACCTCCACTGCGATAAGCCACATTCCAGCTGCAAGGCCGAGCTGAGATTAACCCTTTTAGTGCTGTGAAGAGCTGAAAACCTGAGGGAAGAGAAAGAGGAGATGCTTAAAGCTTAAATTCTGTTGTGAAGCTATCATACGTCAGAGTACCCATTGTAATTTCATGAAGATATGGGGGGTGGAGTGTTCAAGTCGTGCTTGTTAGCAAAAGCACCTGCGCTGAGATAGGCAGATGCTGACGCAGCTGTAATTTCATGAGAAGTTTGGACAGGGAGAGATGGAAGCGATGAGGACTTTGGCTCCAAATGGGAAAGGAGAAAACCTCAGTTCCTAGAGATGCTCCCAGAGATAGTCCTAACGATGAAGATGAGGAAGACCCTTTGCTCCCAGGGAAGGAGAAGGGCCTCTGTACTTAGAGATGAAATGCTCCCAGAGATGGGTGAAGAGAACTTTTGTTTCTGAATGGCTCAACCTTAAAATTGTACCCCAAAAAACTTCAAGAGTGGACCCTAGAAAGCAGTTGTGGGGAAAGCTGCAAGTCAGGGGAAGGGACTCACATGCGAGCAGAGAGACCTCTTCCTAAATGGACTGAACAAAGTTATTTGGAAGTGGGCGGCTGTCTTATTGTGATAATGTGTTCATAGCATGAGCAAGAGAGACTCCTCTTCCTAAATGGACTGAGCAAGGTTATTATGGAAGTGGTAAACAGACTGAACATCTTAAGGGTTGTCTTTGTACATTGTCAGTGGGAGAAGGGAGGAAGGTGGGGGGAGAAGAAGAGTTCTGAAGGTGTGGTATTTTTTTTTCTTCTTTTAGGTCTGTTAATAAACTTCTTTATATTCTTTCAAGTTTGGTGCCTGCTTTGCGTTTCTCCTAATTCTTATCTCACAGAAGATAAACAGTAATGAGTATCATGGAAAAAACCACTACATTAAATCAGCGTTTCTGCCCGGTTACAAACTGTACTAGTTTGAAAACAAACTAGGGGGAGACACCAAGTCAGAATAACAATTTAATAGGGAAATAAAAGGAAAGGGAAAAGAAAAAAAAAAAAAGCGGGTAACACTGGGTTAAACTGACAGAGTTAGGATACAACCTGGCACCCTG
>NW_024580958.1:11714-21572 GCF_017639235.1 Corvus kubaryi
ACCTGATTTCAACAGCTCATGAGGATGGTAATAGAATACACTGCAACACAGGACACAAACCCAACCCGCTACAGACGGTAAGTCCAGTGATGGGTAGGCTAGGCAAGGACAGGAAGGGAAGGCAACTCCAAGCAGAATAGGAGCAGGCAAGTCAAAGCATCGAATGGGTATACAAGGCACTGCAAAGCAATGGACAGGTAGGCAAGGCAAGGCAAGAACATGGAAGGGTTGGAAAGGCAAGGCAAAGCAAGAGAGGGATAGGAAAGGCAAGGCAAGGCAAGGGTGAGGAAGGAAGGCATGGCAAAGCCTGGGAAGAAAGGAATAGGCATAGCAAGACAGGGCATGGGTGTGAAAGGCAATGCAGGGTAGGCATGTCCAAGGGCGGGTTTGCAAAGCAAGGCAAGTAGAAGGTAGGGAAGGCAATGAAAATCATAGGAGGAGCAGGTAAGCCACAGCAAGACAATGCAAGGCAAGAAAGGCATAGTAAAATCAGGGGAGGGTAGGTATCCTAGGCAAGGCAATGGAAGGAAATGAAGTGGAAGGCGAGGCAGGACATAGGTTAGAGCAAGCAACACAAGAGAGGGCTAAGAAAGGAAAGGCAATAAAAAGGAGAGGAATGCAAGACACAGCAAAGCAAGGCCAGGGAAGGAAGGGCTAAGCAGATAAAGGTGAGGCATGGGTATGAAAGGCAATGCAAAGCAAGATACAGGCAGGGAAGGCAAGGCGAGGCAAGGCAAGGGAGGAAAATTGCCGAGAAAGTCAAGGTTGGATAGGAATAGTAAGGCAAGGACAGGGAATGGTAGACAAGAGAAGGCCCAGAAGTTGTAGGCAAGGCAAGGACAGGGAAGAAAGGGGTAGGCAGGACAAGGTGGTGGATGAGTAGTAAGGCAATGCAACAGAAGAAGGAAAAGATAGGCAGGGCAAGTCTTGGGGTGGGTTTGCAAGGCAAGGTTGGGGGTGGCAAGAAAAGACAAGTCAAATGAGAGGTTTGCAAGGTAAGGGCAGGCCAGGAAAAAAGGGGTAGAGAAGTCAAGGTGGGGAATGGGTGAACAAGGCAAAACAAGGCAATGGAGTGTTAAGAAGGGCAAAGGAGCACACAGAGGCATCAGTAAGGCAATGCAAAATTGGAGCACACACAGAAAGGAGGAGAAGGCAAGGAGAGGCCAAGAGAAAAGGGATAGGGATTTCAGGGTGGTGGATGGGTGAGAAAGGCAATGCAAGGCAATGGAGTTGAAGGAAAGAGAAGAGAAGGACAAAGAGGGGTTGTTAAGACAGGGCAGGGGGGAGTAGAAAAGGCAAGACAACTCAAAGGAGGGGAAAGCAAGGCAAGGCAAAGCCAGGGAAGAAAGGGGGGATTGCCGGTCAATATGGGGTATGGATTTGATAGGCAATGCAAGACTATGGAGGGGTAGGCATGGCAAAGCAAGGCAAGGGGTGGGGTGGCAGAGCAGGACAAGGCCCAGATGAACAAGGCAATAAATGTTACAGGAAGAGCAGGCAGGGCAAGACAAGGCCAGGAAGAAAGAAGTAGGGAAGTCAAGATGGGGGATGGGTAAGCAAGGCAATGGAAGGGAATGGAATAGTAGGAAGGGCAAGGAAAAGATACGGAGGGGTCAGTAAGGCAATGCCATGTTAGAGTAGGTGTGGCTTTGTTGAGACAGACATAACAGCACACACTTGTAATCCAAAGCTGAAAAAGACTTTTTATTTTCTCTACTGCTATTCTTTTACCTCTTCACAATTGCAGTGGCTTATTGAGATTGCTTAGCAAACAATGACAAGGCTGTCAACAATGACCATTTAAGCAGTAAAACAATTAGATATACAAGCAAAAGTATAGTTGTTACATATTATCTGCAAGTTCTTCCACACACTAAACATCCCTGTACACACTAAACATACACAAGAACATCTTTTCCTTGTGTACAGAACATCTTCTCTCATTGATTATCTTCTTGGCCTTCTCTGTGGGTTTCACTGAAGCTGCAAAATTTCACTGTAAAAAATCTCACAGGTAAATTCTGACTGTCTTTAGGTCTGACTCTGTGAGGCTGTCAGTCCAGCTGTCAGCCTCATCAAAAGTAGATAAGGCTCGGCAAGACTAAAGAAGGGCAAGAAAGGCAATGGAAGGGCAGGTGTGGCAGGATGTCATCCCCCCCTCTACCAACACCTCAGCTGGTGCATATGGATGAGATAACAAAGGCTGGGACAAATGCCTGACAGGGGGTTATCTCTGGTGCCACGAGGGCTGAGACCCCCAGCTAAGAAAAAACATCTTGGTCTGTAGAGCAGATGTAGAGAGAGATAGAAATTAAATATAGTTGACCAAAGACACTGATTTACACTATAAAAGCCACACAAATTGTCATGGAGACAGAAGCCTCTTACACACTCCCTTGAAAAGTGCAGGGCTTCTCCCATGAAGTTTGATGCATCTTCATGGATACTCTTCTGGAAACTGAGAGGAAGAGCCCGATGTATGCTCCATCGGCAGTAAGATACATTGAATACCCATCGATACTATTTCTTCACTCGCTGTAATATAGGTACCTCACTCTCGCACTTTATTGTGTATCTACTAGTACTGTTTCTTTGCTTATACTGTGTAGTAAGAAAATCTATTAAAGTATTATGTCTGTTAAATTTGTGTCTATCAAATAAATAATTCAATTTGTAATAGACCTAATTGGCCATTATTAAGAACTTGCAATGAGAGTGGGTTTTGGGATGCTGGCTGCTTCAGTAAAGTTCCTGTCTACTGCCGAAGGCCTGGGCAAAGGCAGAAACTTGTTTAAAACCCCTTTCTCCATATGTAACAGCAGGGGGAAAAAATCTAGGTATGTCAAGGTGGGGGATAGGCATATAGGGTACTTCTGTTGCCTTGCCATTTTTACACCTTCCTTGCCATATTTTGCCATGCATGTCCTTCCCTTCCCTTCCCTTCCCTTCCCTTCCCTTCCCTTCCCTTCCCTTCCCTTCCCTTCCCTTCCCTTCCCTTCCCTTCCCTTCCCTTCCCTTCCCTTCCCTTCCCTTCCCTTCCCTTTCTGTTGGGGTGGGTCAGCCTGCTCTTGGGCTGAAACCATCAAATGTCAGTCACCAGACGAGATCACTGAGATCTAGGTTACCTCCCCCTGGGTGGCTCCCAATCCTAAATTACCTCCCCCTGTTCCAGAAAGTTCTCCCTTTTTTAGTTATTAATTGGTTCCCTGTTATGACTCCTGCCTCCCTGTTTTCCCCATTTGTTCTGAAAAATTGTATCCTTCCCTCTGCTTGTACCCCATGGGTTGTTTTCTCTTTCCCTGCCTTGCTCTACCGCCCATAAAGGGGCTAGCCCGTGTCTCCTCGGGGCTTCGCTGGTCCCTGGACCCTCCTGCAAATAAACCTGTTGAAACTCACACCAGAAGCCCCTCCCACCTTCTTTGCCTCTGGGCTAACACGAGCCTAGTCCACCGGCTGCCCAACGTGTTTCCTCTGAGGAGGAGCCAGTGCATGCACCCATCCCAAGCCGATTCCACTGAGCCATCCAGCGAGGACGCTGTGGAGGCTAACGCTGCGTCCCCTCTGCCCGAGGGCACGCTGGGGCTTGTGATTACAAGCCCCCGGTTGTGTTAGGTTGGCACCCTGAACAGGGACGACACACACGTGCGTTCCTGCATCATCCTTGCTGCCAGGAGGCTGTGAGCGTCAGCGATTCGGAGCCACCGACGCCTCTCGCGGCAGCGCGCTCTGTTTTAAAAGCCACGCTCTGAGAGAAGGTTGCCAACTCCTGCCAGGAGAGCAGCCTGTCCCAGAGGATCCCACCGTGCCTTTTTGTTTCCAGGACTGGACGCCTGTGTCTTCTTGTGAGTATTCTTGTGATTCCCGGCCCCTGGGAAATTATGTTTAATTTCTCCTTTTTGCCGGTGGTGGGTGAAGTTGAGGCTGAGGTTAAGATGGGAGCTAAGCTTTCCCAGCCTCAGCGGGAGGTTTATCTCCAAGTTGGGAAGTCCCTGAAGAATTGTGAGTTAAAGTTATCAAAGGGGTTTTGAAAAGGTTTGTTAAGTGGCTGTTCTTTTATTTCCCTCAGATGTCCCCTGCTAATTTGAAGTCAGCCACATTTTGGCAATTTGTGGGGGACAAAATATTAGAATTAAACCAAAGGGGAGATCCCTCCGGAGAGAGGTTTCTCTACATGGTCTGGGCTTTGAGAGATATACACAAAGCTAATCGGAAAATAAAAGAAAAGCCCCGAATTCTCCCCAGTTCTTCTCAAGTCCCTCCTCCCCCCCCTCGCCTTCCTCATTCCACTACCCCGTTGCTGAGAAGACTGGAAGTTGTAAAATGCCCAGAGGCACAGGGCTGCCACCATCTCCCTGACTCTTCTCGATCCTCTCAGCCACCCCGCCGCAGTAGCCCTGGCCAGGCTGTTTCGGCTTCTACCCAAACCCTCTCTCCTATGCCCTCTTCCCCAGTTGTTCTCCCAAAAAGCGGTTCCCAGTTTTATTGCCCTGAAAATGACGGCAAAGGCTTTTCTTCGTCCACCGTTTTGTCCCCTTTCCCTGCTGTTCCTGCACTCCCCCAAAATGGAGGAGACTGCATGACACAGCCTGCCTTTTTTCCTTCTTTTTCCCCAAATCCTCTTCTCCCCCCTCCTCCTCGCCCTGTCCTGGCCCCGCCCCCTCCAAACGTGACGACTGTGAGCTCCTCCTTCGCGTCGGGTCCCGCCCCCTGTGTCGGGAGTCCCCGCCTTTCCCGTGGCCACTCCTCTTTGTCCTCACCCCCTGCCTACTGGGAGGAGCCTTCTGGTTCCCATGCCTCGTCTTCTGGTTCCCACGCTGTGGAAACCGGAACCGACACCATCTTGAACCCGGAACCGGGAGCCTCCTCCGGTCCCTTCACCTCTCTGGTTACTTATAACCGAGCTGGCAGCAACCCCACGTGGAAACCCTTTGACCCTGCTGGGCTCAAAGAACTTTTTGTAAAGCCCAGAAGGAGTTTGGGAGGGAGAGTCCCTATTTCCGGAATCTCCTGCAGGCCACCCTCACTAATACAGTGTTGGTCCTGGCAGACCTCCAAAGCATTTTTTCCTGCTTGCTTTCTCCAGCCGAATTCGAGTTGTGGGATGACGGGTGGAGAAAGCAACTAAGAGAGGCCCTCCCAATCCTGTTGCAAGACCCTAATAACTCAGGGGTTTCCATGGACTACCTTACCGGTGAGGGTTTGCTTGCCAAGCCACAAGACCAGGCCCAAAACACCCCAGAGCCGGTCTTAAATGCTGTAAAACATGCGGCGGAGCAAGCATTTTTAATGATGCCCCCTAAATCAGCGCCTCTACTAAATTTTACTGAAATTCGGCTACTCCCAAATGAACCATTTATTGACTTTATTGGCAAATTAAAATTAGTGGTGGAGAAGCAAGTGGAAGATACAAGAATTAGAGAAAGCATAATCACTCAAATAGCAAAAGCTAATGCAAATGAACCTTGTAAGAGAGTGATTATGACCCTTCCACTTGATCCTCCACTGTCATACATGCAATCCCTAATTGTGCTTGGTCTTTGCATATGAAGTGCTTTACTTAATTAATTCTGAGTTAAATATTTTTAAATTGAATGTTAAAATCAACCCATCAGCCCAGGTACAAAAATCAAGTTCCATTATCAGTGTTTTCAATTGTTCAAAGTAGTTTATTAGGAGATTTGCACGCTTCCCAGTTAAAAATTCCCCAGTTAAAAATCCCCAACTTATACTCCCTTTTCAAACTTCAAACCACCTGTACACCATAAGAGTTATCTTTCCTGTGTTTACTGTATACTTTTACAAGTGTTTTAAGATGTGTTGGATGTATTTTAATATTTTTTTAGGTGTTTTTACTTGCACTTTGGTCCAAGGGCTAACTCCAAAAACCCCAGTTCTAACAGCCAGCAGCTATTTTTAGCCCCATAGCTGTTACCCTGCAGGCAAGCTCCATGGCAACCTGAATTTTAATGAAGGCATTTTAGCACCCTTATCTCAACTGATACCACCCCTCTGACAACGACGAGCTATTGGTGGACGGAGATGATCTGTCAAAGGGAAAGCACCAATCACTTTAAACTGATGGGGCGGGCTGTGGGCGGGCTGTGGGTGGGCTGGGGCAGAGCAAAGGCACTATAAAACAATGAGACAGGTCTCAAAAAGCTCAGAGAGAGAGAGGCGGGACGAGAGAGTGTCGTCTGCAGGCTAGCTGTGGTGGACATCAGTGCTGGGCATTAAAAGCCTTACTCCTATTAAGGAGCCTTTAATAACTTTTTTTACTTTTGGACCAGCCAAAAGTCAGCTCAGCACTGCAAGTCCATTTTCTCTACCTGAGGTCCAGTGCTGTCTCAGCCAGAAGATCTCAGATCCCTGCGCTCCTGGGGCATACCATCTACTGAGCCACAGGATCCCAAATTTTTATATTTTTCTAATTTCTGTACTTTTTCAATTTTTCTGTTTTCAATAAATTATTTTAATTTTTTATTTAACTAAGAGTTGTCTCTTTTCTCACATCCACCAACGTTAAAGCAGATGATTCGACACTGCACAACCTTAGTTCCAATTGGCCAACCAAATTTAAAAACGAGGGGGAATGTGGTAGGAGCTGCGGATGCCGCTGAGGCAACGGCACCTCAGGACAAGAGGATGACAAACAGAACCTGGACTTGTCACAGATGTGGCAAGCCAGGACATATGGCCCGGAACTGCAGAGCTCCAGCCTCAATTAATCAAAGTTCCCGAGCTGTTTCCCCAGGGCAAGTAGCATCGCCCACTCCCATGGAGGTACAGCCGGGAAACTGAGGACCCAGCGCGGATCTGCAGCCCCGCGTGATGACATAAATAAAGAAGCCGCAACCAGAAAGACTGTGACTACCACTACTGCAACCACGATGGACTCCATCACACCTCGACGGGTCCTCGTGAGCTGCAAAGGACTGAAAGACTGCTGCTTGTTTATAATAGGAGACAGCATGCGTACACCACCAGAGATGTCAATAACACCAGAGATCGTCCAAGTAGGATCACAAGGACTCTTTACAATTAACATCCAATGTATTCACCCGCCTTTCTTTCTTGCAGCCGGCCAGGTTCTCACCCAGGCCATCCTCATGCCCAGAAGTTCACCAGAAAACTACAACCCATCTGTCTTCTGGGCTGAGGTGGTAGGGGAGGATAAGCCGATGCTAAGTTGCAAGATTTCATGCCAGGGCTCGGACATCAGCCTAGCAGGAATGATGGACACGGGGGCAGACGTGATGGTCATTGCCTCCAACAACTGGCCGTCACATTGGGGGTTGCAACCGGCAGAAGGTATTGTTACAGGTGTGGGAGGATCCGTGGCTGCCCAGAGAAGCAGGACTCTTGTCCAGATTGAGGGTCCAGAGGGGCAGATTGCAACAGTCCATCAATTTGTTATTGATTCTGGGTTTACATTGTGGGACAGGGATCTCATGTCCCAGTGGGGAGCCTGGGTTGAGATCTCAACTCTGGGATTTTTAGTAGGGGCCACTGCGGAGCGCCCCACCCAGAAATTGAATTGGCTCACCGATAAAAGGGTCTGGGTGGATCAGTGGCCTTTAAAAACACACCAATTGAGAGCGCTCACTGCGCTCGTGGAGGAGCAGCTGGGGAAGGGGAACATTGAGCCTTCCAACAGCACTTGGAACTCCCTGGTCTTTGTGATCCGGAAGCCGGGGACAGACAAGTGGAGACTCCTTCACGACCTGCGGAAAATTAATGAGGTCATTGAGGACATGGGACCCCTGCAGCCTGGAATGCCATCACCCTCTATGCTCCCTAGGCAGTGGAAGCTAGCAGTCATAGAGATCGAGGACTGCTTCTTCCATATTCCCCTGCATCTGGACAATGCACCCCTGTTTGCCTTCTCGGTGCCTTCCCTCCACTGAGAGGCTCCCATGCAGCGCTACCACTGGTGAGTTCTGCCGCAAGGCATGAAAAACTCGCCCACCATCTGCCAGTGGTATGTCGCTCGCATTCTGTCCCCTATTCGGAAAAAGGCAGTTAGAGCTGTGATCATACACTACGTGGACGATGTTTTGGTGTGTGCGCCCACGCAGCAGTACCTGGACTGGACTCTGGGGGAGGTAATCAGGGCTTTAGAGGCTGATGGATTCAAAATCCATCCCAAAAAGGTCCAGAAGACCTCACCTTTTAAATATTTAGGACAAAAAATAGAGGAGCAGACGGTGGTGCCCGAACCATTAAGATCAATGATAACCCCAAGACTCTGCAGAAACTTCATCAACTCTGCGAGTCCATCAACTGGGTGAGGCAGCTCCTGGGACTGACGACTGAGGACCTTGCTCCTCTGTTCAACCTGCTTTGTGGGAATGAGGATCTCAAATCCCTGAGGCAGTTGACAGAAGAGGCAAGAAATTCCCTCATCAAAGTCCAGGAGGCGCTGTCATCTCGCCAAGCCCATTGTTATGCCCCAGGTCTGCCCTTTCAGTTTATAGTGTTGGGGAAAATGCCATACCAACATGGGCTGGTTTTCCAGTGGGACAAGGTGCAGAGGGATCCCCTTCTGATTATTGAGTGGGTTTTCCTCTCGCACCAGCCATCCAAAAGTATTACCACACCACAGGAGCTCATGGCTCAGTTGGTGATAAAGGCTAGGTCTCGCCTCCGTACCCTTGCGGGGTGTGATTTCACATGTGTTTACCTGCCACTAACAACCAATGCACTGGACCATCTCCTTCAAAACAACAATCATCTCCAATTTGCCTTTGATACTTATTCGGGACAAATATCAGCTCACAACCAGAAACATAAATTGTTCAGTTCGGCCTTTAAATTAATTCCAAAAGAAATTCAGAGTCGTGAACCCCTCAATGCCCTGACGATCTTTACGGATGGTTCTGGGGCATCTCACAAGTCTGTCATCGCTTGGAGGAATCCTTGCACTCAGAAGTGGGAGTCTGATGTGCAGGTGGTCGAAGGATCACCGCAGGTTGCAGAGCTTGCCGCAGTGGTCAGAGCATTTGAGCGGTTCAATGAACCTTTTAATTTTGTAACAGATTCCGCATATGTAGCAGGAGTGGTGTCCAGAGCAGAAAGAGCATTGCTCAGAGAGGTGGCAAATCCAAAAATCTATAAATTGCTTTCGAAGCTAATCCAAATTGTCTCCCACCGAAAGCAACCCTTTTACGTAATGCATGTGAGGTCACACACTGACCTGCCAGGATTTATTGCCGAAGGGAACAGGAGAGCAGATGCCCTAGCTATGCCCATTGAGCTAGCGAATCTGCCTAACAGATTCCAGCAAGCCCAGCTGAGCCATGCAATGTTCCATCAAAATGCTCCAGCTCTCGTCCGGATGTTCCACCTCACTAGAGATCAGGCGAAAGCCATTGTGGCGACATGCCCCAACTGCCAAAAACATCAGCTTCCATCACTAGGTCAGGGGGTTAACCCCCGAGGCCTAGGCAGTTGTGAGGTATGGCAAACAGATGTCACCCACTTCCCCCAATTTGGCCGTCAGAAATATATTCACATTTCTGTGGATACTTTTTCTGGTGCAACCTTTGCCTCAGTTCACTGTGGGGAGAGGGCCAAAGATGTCATCAACCACCTGGTACACGCCTTGGCTGTGTTGGGGACACCAAATCAATTAAAAACTGACAATGGCCCTGTGTACACCTCTGCAGAGTTGAACAGATTCATGAGTGAGTGGGGTGTGGATCACATCACTGGCATCCCTCACTCGCCCACAGGCCAAGCCATCGTGGAGAGGAAACATCAAACACTAAAAAGACTGCTTGAACAACAAAAGCGTGGCAATGAGATCGCTGCTCCCACCATAAGACTGTCCAAAGCGTTGTTCACGTTGAACTTTTTAAA
>NW_024580958.1:21972-72009 GCF_017639235.1 Corvus kubaryi
CTCCCCTCCCCTTCCTTCTCCTTTCCACACCTTTCCACACCTTTTCACACCTTTCCACACCTTCTCCAACTATGTATTGCCTTAATGACCCCCCATGGCCTTCCCTTGCCCTTCCTACCACTTCACTACCTTGCATTGCCTTGCTCATCCATCCTCCACCTTGACTTCTGTTCTGCTTTCTTCCTGGCCATTCCGTGTCTTTCCTGCTCCTCCTATTACTCTCCTTCCCTAGATCCTACCTGCCTTGCTATTTAAAGCCAAGTCTTGCTTTGCCTTGCCCTGCTACCTCTCCTTTCCCTTGCATTACCTTGCATGCCCATCCCTGTCTTGACCTGCCTAGGACTTTTTTTCCTGGCTTTACTTACCTTGCCTGCCCCTCCTTTAACTTGCTTTGCCTTTCCCACTCCAACATTGCATTGCCTTACTGATCCCTTTTTGTTCTTCCCTTGCCTTTCCTACCACTCCATTGCCTTGCATTGCCTTACTTACCCATTGTCCACCTTGACTTCCCTACCCCTTTTTACCAGGCTGTGCCTTGCCTTGCCTGATTCTTTTGCCCGAAGACTATCATTGCCTTGTCTACCCTGCCCTTATGTGAACATGCCTTTCCACCCTGACCATCCCTTCCCTTGCCTTATTGATTCTTAATTACCCTTCCTGACCCCTCCATGTCCTACCCTTGTCTTCCTGTCACTCCAGTGCCTTGCATTGCCTAACTCATGCATCTCCCGCCTTTACTTCTCTGTCTCCTTTTTCCTCGCCTTGCCTTGCCTTCTCCTGTATCACTTCCTTGCCTTGCCTTGCCTTTCCTACCCTACCCAAATATTTTTGCCATTCCTGACTATTCCTTCCCTTGCCTTCCTGACACCTCTGTGCCCTTCCATTGTCTATCCTACAACTCCCTTGCCTTGCATTGCCTTGCCTCAGCTTGTTTCTTACCCCCTTTCTTCCCAGCACTGCCTTTCCTTGCCTACTCCTCCTGTGAGTATTCTCATTGCCTTGCTTACCTCTCACTTGCCTTGTAAACCCAACCCTTTACTTGCTTTGCCCCTCCTTTGCCTTGCATTACCTTCCATGCCCTTCCCCCACATTCATCTGCTTACTTCTTTCTTCCATTCCATTCCCTTGCTAGTCCAACCCCTACATTAACGTGGCTTGCCTTTCCTACTCCAACCTTGCATTGCTATACTGACCCTTCTGTGTCCCTCTCTTGCCTTTTCTAACACTCCTTAGCACTGCCTTGCTCACTCATCCCCCACCTTGACTTCCCTGCCTCTTTCTTCCTGGTCTTGCCTTGCCTTTCCTGCTTCTCTTAGGAGTCTCACTGCCTTGCCTACCCCTGCCTTGCCTTGCCTTGGCCACCCTACTACCATGTATCCTTACCACTCTTACCCATCCATTACTTTGCCCTACTTGAGCTTTCCGTCCTTCCATTGCCCATCCATACAACTCCATTGCCTTGCATTGACTTGCTCACTTACTCCCCACCCTTCACTTCCCTGCCGCTTTTTGCCTTGCCTTCTCCTTCACTTGCCTACTTCTAAATGCCTTTCCTTACAAAACCAGCCCTCGACTTGCCATACCTTCCCACCACTCCCTTGCATTACCTTGCCTTGCATGCCCATCCCTCTCCTTGATTTGCCTTGGACTTTCATACCTGATCTTGCTTTGCCTTGCCTGCCCCTCCTTTGCCTTGCCTTGTCTTTCCCATCTGAACTGTACCTTTTCTTACAGACCCCTGCATGTCTTTCCTTGCTCTTCCTACCAAACCATTTCCTTGCATTGCCTTACTTAGCTGTTCCCCATCTTGACTTCCCTACCCCTTTTTCCTGGCTTTGCCTTGCCTTGCCTGCTTCTCCTATGACTCTCATTGACTTGTCTACCTCTTACTTGCCTTGCCTTGCAAACCCAACCCTTGCCTTTGTTTCCTCTGGTACCCCTCCTTTGCCTTTTGTTGCCTACGTGCCCGTCTTCCGCCTTGACCTGCCTAGTGCTTTCTTCTCTGGCCTTCTTTTGCTTTGCCTTTCTTCTCCTTTGCCTTGCCTTGCCTTTCCTACCCATTCCCACATATCTTAGCCTTTCCTGGGCATCCCTCGCTTTGCCACTCAATACGTTGTTCTCTAGCCCTGGTGTTTATAAGGCTGTATTTGAAATGAATCCCATTGTCTGACTCAGTTCTTTCAGTGTTGCCACAGGACTTGTTTTTGAGGGCCCAAGATGAAGTTCCAGGTAGTGGCATGAGGCACAGGGTATGTCTCCAGCTATCCAGTAGTGCCTTCTACCTTTGTCAGCATGTAAGACTAGCCTCGGCGGATTTGTGGAAGTATGATGCCATTGATCTGCCAGGCCTCCCCTTACTTATATTTAGACAGCCACTTATATTAGTGGCTTTATCTAATTGGCCTTCTTGATTGCAGCGCATTACTCACAATCATGGATTACCCGGAATATACTGTATATAAAGGGGAGAGCCTGCTTCATCATGGTCTTCACCATGGCCTGCAGAGGCATCTCGGCTGGTGTTAAGTCCACCCCTCAGTCACGAGGCCATAGGTATGACACCTCTTCCCTGAGGACCTGAGGCATCATGGGCCCACCAAGCTAGAAATAACTCTCCCTTGTGTTGCCAGTACAGATCCACCTGTGACACTTCAGTCTTGCCAGCGAGCTCCACCTGGTCATTGTTACAATGCTCCTCGTTAGCCTGACTCAGGCACATGATGGACTTTCATGGTCTGCTTCTCTACCTGGGCAGCAATGTCTTGCCACACTTGGGCAGCTCAGATGGGTTTCCCTCTGGGCTGCCAACTGGCCTTTTTCTGTCATGCCAGCCATCCCCACAAAGCATACTACCGTGCATGAGCCAGTGCAGAGGTAGAGTGTTGGTCACTCCTCTTGCTCGGTGATATCCAAAGACAGCTGGACAGCTTTCAGCTCTGCAATCTGACTTGTCAGGTGTCCCGGGTTGCAGTGTATTCTATTACCATCCTCATGAGCTGTTGAAATCAGGTGGGACAGTGTTTCCTTGCCTCCTCCCCACAGACTATCTTCTGTTAATGAGCCCATCATTGCCTGGCCTCATGACTCATTACCCCATTGTGAGATGTTCCACCCAGAAGGAGGAACCAAGCATCCCATCATGGATATAATCTGAGATGCTGAACGTCAGAGACAACACTTCCACTGGATTTCCAGAGGACAGGAGCTACACAGCCACCACTGGACCATCCGAGGAAGAGCAGCCCCTTCTACAGGATCACTGCTTCAACAGAACCACATCCACCACTTCAGGAGGACTGCAGCCACTATTCTACCAGACTGCTACCACCACCCTGACTAACAGGGTGTCAGGTTGTATCTTGACTCTGTCAGTTTGAACCAGTGGTTTCTTTAAGTTTTTCCTTTTCTTTAATTTCCCCATTAAATTGTTATTCTGACTTGGTGCCTCCCACTGGTTTGTTTTCAAACTAGTACAGCCAGCACCCCAAAACCCACTCTCGCTCACATATTCTTGATAGTGGCCGATTAGGTCTATTACAAAATTAATGATTTATTTAACAGAAACAATTTAACAGACATAAGACTTTAACAGATTACTTACTACACAGGATAAACAAAATAAATACTACTAGTACATAAACCATAAAGTGCGAGAGTGAGGTACCTATGATGCCATGAAGATTTTTTGCCTTTTCTTTTATACCCCTGTTACAGCTTTTACAACTTCTGTATTCTTAGTGCATTTTGCCTACATTCTTGGACTTGTTTGTCAAGCTGAGACACTAAACATTTTAGAGGCTTCATAGCTAGGGATCAGTGTGCCCCAGACTCCAAGGTCCTCTCCAGAACACATTCCGTAAACCAAGATAGAACCATCCAGGGGAAGGTTCCTTGGGGAGGGGAGCTCACTTGAGTCTCTCATTGGGGTATCTAATGTTATACCCAATCCTTGGGGACATACTCTGCGGGGTGCATCTCGATGCATATGACCTGGACATGTGCACCTAAGGATCCTTAAAATAAATACCAAGGTAAAATCCCTTTTCCCCTTCTAACCGTGTATGACTCTTGATTTTAAGACCAGGAAAAGGCATCACCTATATAACAGCTAGTGAAGAAATAGTATAGATTAGGATTTAATGTATCTTACCATCCAGTTGCTGAAGGGGAACACATAGAATCCTTCCTCTCAATTTCCAGAAAAGTATCCATGAAGATGCATCCAAACTTCATGGGAGAAGCCCTGCACTTTTCGAGGGAGTGTGTAAGAGGCTTCTGTCTCGGTAATAATTTGTGTGGCTTTTATAGCGTAAAGTAGTGTCTTTTCAGTCAATAATTCCTAATTTATCTCTCTTTACATCTTGCTCTCCAGACCACGATGATCTTACCTTCCTTGGCACCAGAGATAACCCGCTGCTGTCTGGCCTGTTATCTCATCCATATGCACCAGCTGATGGACAGAGCAGATAAGCTTTCTGTGGTAGAGGTGGGGGGCGCCCTGCCACAAGCGCTCACTGTCTTGTTCTCCTCATTCCATTGCAGCATGTCTAGGAAGTGGGAGCATCCTCATGGCCTGAGTCATGTGAGCTTCAACCACACCAGTGCTGTACATTTTACAAGGTCTGGACTTCTAGTGTCTTGGTTGTTATTTGAGAAAATGATCTTTAGCACAGCCAGGTGTCCCATGTGTTGGATTCATTGCTCCATGGTTTTCCAAGGGCCTTGCTGCAGGAAGAGGTTTTCTTGGCAAAGGTATGTCTCCCTCACTTATTTTAAGAATCGTGGTCAGAGGTTCTGGCTTCCTCACGATCCCCTGGTCATCACCCGCATTATGTGACAAAGATGCTGAGTTCTTCACTTCAATACTGTCCAAAATTTTACTGTTGCCTGCAGTTTCCAAGGTTTTGATCAACCAGCTTAATATGGACTCATCTGTTCATCAGGTGAGGTCTTTCCACAGATTGCATAGACTTTTTAAGGATAAGGATTCAGTGATTATTTCCAACTTTAAGTCCTCGCTGGATGTGAGGGTCCTGCCTCCCCATCATAATCCACTGGGCAAACGGATTTGGTCTTGTATTTTCTCCTTTGGACAGGAGTGACTTGCTATTGGCTTTGGCTGTCCGTCTGGTTTAACTGCAGTCTGAGTGACCGTAGCATCTGCCAATTTGTCCTCCTTCCCCTCTGGCTGTAGGTGCTGCCATTTGGTATCAAGCAGCATGAGATAAACACTAGCCAGGGTCCAGCACAATAAAATGAGTGTCTTCTCTGGACCTGCCACTGCAATTTTCCTTCAAATATTCTGCTACCTTTTAACAATCAGGGGGAATTCAACATTCTCAAAAAGTGATTTGTCAGACCTGAAGGGGGAAAAGGAAGTGAAAGGCTAGGAAAAAATCATCCTCTCCTATTTCCCCAACCAGCTTGGTGCAATCATTAATAAACCCCCAGAAGTAGCAGCCCAGACCAGGACAGACAAATAGCAACCAATACACATCCCAAATGACTTTCATTGCCACTGATGTTATCTTTCCATAAACTGATATCACAAAGTATATGCACAAAAAAATCTTGGTTCCTCTCTCTCTGATCTGAAAAAGGATATCATGGTGGGTAAATGGCCCATCTACACAAACATGAAACAACATCCGATTTCAGGAGGGCATGAAGAAATATCACAGACAATTAAATATTTGTTGGATACCAGAGTTTTAAAATCCACTGCCACAGCTTGGAACAATCCAATATGACCCATCAAAAAGAATGGTTGGTCACAGAGAATGACTGTGGATTTTAGGGTGTTAAATAAGCACACTACCCCACCTCTCATGATAGCTGTACCAGATACTGTTGCTTTAATAGAAAAAATTCAGAAGCATTCAGAAACTTGGAGTGCTGTGATTGATGTAACCAATGCGTTTTTTACTATCTCTGTTGCAGAAGGGCATTGGGATCAATTTGCCTTCATGTGGCAGGGCCAGCAGTGCCCTCTCAACCCATTGCCTCAGGGGTGGTCAACTCTGCCATGGGATGGTGGCTGAACCTTTGGATAAGATATAGCTGCCTCCTCATATGCAAATGGTTCATTATCTAGATGATATCCTAATTCAGGGAAAACAGGAGGAAAAAGTACAACAAATGCTGAAATTGGTTGTGGATCATACGAAACAGAAAGGCTGGAAAATGAATCAAAAAAATTTATGGACTGTCCCAAATGGTGAAATATCTAGGAATTCAGTGGCATTGTAGGCATAGGGAAATATTGCCCAAAGCTCAAATCATGAAACCTGGGCAGGAAAAATGGGAATATGTCCTTGCAACCAAGTGTTAATGTGAGAATAACTAGATGTTATAGAATATTGTTTTGCAGATCCTGTGTGATTACATTTACCTGTTTACTGCAATGGTCCATTTAGAAAAGGATATTCTCCATGTGGCTTGATAGGAAGACCGATGACAACAGTGATTAGTTTTCATGGGTGGGAGAGGACAACTTAACAATGAAACTGTTGTTGATATTGCTGATTTTATGTTATCATTGCAATCAGAACATAAGTTCGGAAAAATAAATTAATCTAATTGTTGCCTACAAATTGATGAAAATGGAAAAGTGGTAAAACAGATAACAAGAGAAATGAGAAAATTAGCTCATGTACCTATCCAAATGTAGAAAAGTTGGGAATTGGACATATTTTCATGGCTTCCATGGGGGAAGTATGTGCTTTCCTTTCTCCTTTGCACAGCCACTGTTTTAATTTTTGTTCCCTGTCTAATTCCCTGTTTTATGCAACTAATTAGGCATGTTTCAAAAGGAATGTGAATTATAGCTATGAGTAATGAACTTAATTCAAGAACAAGAGGAAATGCCTTTACGTCTAATACCTAAATCCGAGATTTTATGACTGAAAGAATTGTTACGAAGGTTGTAGTTCATCATGTAGTTATGAAGATTGATTGAAGTACTAAGGACTGAGCAACTGGCCCTGAGCCAAACATGACCTCTGGATGAACCTTCCAACTAAACTTTATATTTGTATCCACACACTGACAAAAAATATGCAGGATCATTAGCACTATGATATATGTATCTGCTCATAAAGTAAGTGTTATTAGCAGTAGGATAGATGTATCCTCTCATTAGCAAAACACGCATTTACCTTTCCCTATTTAGAAGCTGGGCAAGGCCATGAAATCCTACATCTGGCCTTGTTTGGAGATACTTGATTCCTCCTTGAGCCCTGGCCAGGCTTAGGAGGAACCCAAGAGGAGGATGAAACCAGATGTTCCCGCACTAGAAGTGCTGTCAGTTTGTTTATTCAGCGCTACCAAAGCTGGGCCCTCTCCCAGCGGGGTTGGAGCCTCAGCTGTGGCTGGAGGCAGCTGCAGGAATTCCCAGTGTCTGGGTGTGGCTCTCCAGTCCTTGGCTGGGACAGCTTCCCCCAGCTGATGGGTGGCCCTGGGTGATGGTAAAGTCTGAGGGGAACTGGGGATGGATCTTGGTTAATCACTGCAGGCAATCTTTTGTGGTGATGATTAGGGGCATTGCTGAGCTGCTCCTTCTGTGAATCTTTGCTGCTTTGGACTGTAGGAAATTACATGGATTCCTTCAGTTGGTGTCTGTGTCTTTGCTGCTGACCCTGCCCACTGGCAAAACAGTCCTCAAGGGCCACATATACACATCTTCTAAATACCTGTAGGGATCGTGACTCCACTGCCCTGGGAAGCTTGTTCATTGCTTAACAATCCTTTTGGTGAAGGAATTTTCCTAATATCCTCCCTAAACCTCCCCTGGCACAACTTAAGGCCACGTCCTCTATAATTCTGAGAAGATACTGACCCCCACATGGCTAAAACCTCCTTTTAGGCAGTTGCATAGAGTAATGAGGTCTCCCCTGAGCCTCCTTTTCTCCAGGTCTCCCTATCTTCCTCAGCTGCTCCTCATCAGACTTGTGCTCCAGACACTTCCTCAGCTCCATTGTCCTTGTCTGAACACACTCCAGCACCTGCACGTCTTTCTTGTGAGTGGCCCAAAACTGAACACAGCATTAGAGGAGTGGCTTCACCAGTGCCTAATACAGGGGGACGGTCACTGCCTTGGGCCTGCTAGCCACACTATTGTTCGTACAGGCCCAGTTCCATTGGCCTTCTTGGCCACCTGGGCACTACACTGGCTCCTATTTAGCTGCTGTTGACTAGCACCCTGGTCCTTTTCCTCAGATACAAACAGAATGAAGAAGATAAGGACCAAGAAGACAATTCCAAGAGAATGAAGTAATGTCTGAAGGAGGCCAGCCCAGTGTCTTGGTTTGAAAGACAGGTGTCTGCTAAGGAAGGCAGGAGCCCCCCCTTGGAATGGCAGATGCAACCTCCCTTCCCTCTGAGTTATTATAATTTTGAAATAAAGGGGCTTTTAGGCAAAGATGTGGAAAATAAGAATAACAGTTCTTTACTAATATATATCTATATGTGTATAACCAGTCAAACAAACAACAGTAACTATAGCAGTAACAGCAAACAATCCCAAACCCAGTGCCAGCCTTCTCGGCTGTCAGGCCCTTTCCCCTCGGGTGCAGTTCCGCTCGCAGCCGGCAGGGGCGCTGGCGGCTCCCGGTGAGCAGGGCAGGTGCGATGGTTCCCCCGCGGCTGCAGGGGGCGCTCCGGAGCGAGCTCGGGGAGCACACAGCACTGGTGGCCTGGGATCCCGGGGAGGGATGGGACAAAAGCTTCACAAACCCCTGGGCAGCCGATCCTGGTGTCCAGCTGGACCCTCGGGAACAGCAGGCTGGAATGGCAGGCTGGAACAGCAGGGACGAGCACAAATCCCGGATGGCAGACGAGGTGTGTCCAAACAGGGAACCCCCCAGAGGTCTGCGTAGGCAGGGAGAGCACAGCTACAACATAACAAAGGCTCGAAGCAATGGCAGGGGCAGGGCGGCCATGGCCTGGCTCCCAGCGGGGCAGGGAAGGCGGGCTTTGGGATCCCAGGGCTTCTCCAGCAGAAGGAAAAGGAGCCGAAGAAAGCAGCCTGCCTCTCTGTCCAAATGCTGGAGACTGACAGCCCACACACCCAGGTGAAACAAAAAACTAGCCAGCTCTTTTGTTTTTCTTAGCTACCCAGCCATTTGCTCCCCAGCAACACAAATGGGGAAAATTCCTTTAACAGAAAAACAAAACCCAAGAGAGCTCCTAAAACCCCAACACCCAGCAACAGTGAAAACCAGTAAAAATTCAAGTGACCATGGACCAGAATTAAGTGATTGGATTTGGGGTTCAGATGGTATAGGTATAATTGAGAGGTGTCTCTGGAGGCACCCAGCTCGAGCTGTCACCTGAAAACTATAACAGAGGGATTGGATACCTTCACTTGAACCTTCCATTCATTAGCAGGATACCAGAGTCAGAACCTTTTCCAGTGGCTGGTGTGCATCAACCTGTAACATCAGGAAGTTGTGATTCAAAGGCGTGTGCACACATGCCCAACAGCTCTTCTGACCTGCATGCACAGCTGGCAACTCAGCCCACTGCACCCAAACATGGTTCTTTTGACTTTGTACCTAAGTTGGACAAGGCAGATGTTGCTCAAAGGCCTCAAGTAGCTGTGAACATGGTGTCACCAAATAGAGCAGAAGGGACCTGACACACAAGTGCTGAAACTGATGTGTGGCCTGCTGGAAAACTGTGCAAGGCAAAGCCACTGTGCTCACAGACTATTAAATCAATTAGCAGTATTCAACATTATCAACGTTAACTAATGATACTGCCCACAGCCAGGGTCAGATTTTTGCAGAACTCAAATGCTTGCTGGGTGGCTAAGCAGCAAGGACAAAGTTTGCAGCCTTGTGTCCACAGGGCAGCCCAAAGGGCATTAAGAGCATTTGGGCATCCCTCTTTTCCTAGAAGATAATTTTTTTTTGAGATGGCTCTTGTCGCCAAAGGTACATGCAACCCTTGGTAGGCTCAGACCAGGTAGGCTTAGGTTTGTAGGCATGATGCAAGCCCAGGATTATGGCAATCAGGTCTAAACTGCGTCCAAAGAGAGATGGATAATCGAGATTCTCCAAGCTTCATCTGGGAAAAAAAAATTACCCTCAAGGACAGACACAAGCAAAGAGAAGTTTTAAAGATCCCTGAATTGAAAATCACATTCAAAAGAAACCTTGGATGGTTTCTGTTGAAAGACAAGGGTTGTCTTTTGCCTGCTTCCTGAAAATTTGGGATAAAATTGAAGATATTTACCTGGTCAGGGGAGAGGAGAAGAAAAAAGAAAGATATGAACATTTCTATTTGTCTTCATCAGTTTGCCTCATCACCCATCATAAAGCTGCTGCACATCCAGGCATGAATTACACAGTCCCTCAAGAAGGTGTATGGATCACTGCCTTGATAACACTCAGCAAGGCAAAGCTGGCACTAGTGTGCATGCCCTGGATGGCAAGCAAAGAAACACTGTGTACTAGTTTGAAAACAAACTAGTGGGAGGCACCAAATCAGAATAACAATTTAATAGGGAAATTAAGAAAAAAAAAAGAAAAAAAGGCAGAAAACACTGCTTCAAAGTGAAAGAGTCAGGATACAACCTGACACCCTGTTCGTCAGGGTGACAGTAGCAGTCCGGTAAGATGGTGGCTGCAGTCCTCCTGAAGTGGTGGATGTGGTTCTGTTGAAGCAGTGATCCTGTAGAAGGGGCTGCTCTTCCTCGGATGGTCCAGTGATGGCTGTGTAGCTCCTGTCCTCTGGAAATCCAGTGGAAGTGTTGTCTCTGACGTTCAGCATCTCAGATTATATCCAGGATGGAATGCTTGGTTCCTCCTTCTGGGTGGAGCATCTCACAATGGGGTAATGAGTCATGAGGCCAAGTGTTGATTAGGCTCATTAACAGAAGATGGTCCGGAGGGAGTTATCTCTGAGTCATGCAACAGGACAATGATGGGCCATTAACAGAAAGATAGTCTGGGGGGAGGAGGCAAGGAAACACTGCCCTACCTGGTTCCAACAGCTCATGAGGATGGTAATAGAATACACTGCAACCCAGGACACACTGGCTCCTGCCTTTAATGGTCAATGTCACAGGGCTCTCTCTGACTCTTTGCTCATTGGATTTGCTCAGGACTGGAGTAAGAAATACAAATATTTTTGTGCTCAGTGTGAGGAATATTCAGCAGCCACATCAAGGACTATATATAGCAAATAACTGCTATATGGACCATAGAGTATGGTGACATTTCCTAAAATTAGAGGACAGGAGACAGGTACTTACTGCCCTTCTCCTGGTGCCTGGGATGCGCTTCATTTCTTGGTGGCAGGACATAGGGAAAGACTGACCAGAAGACCTGCTGAAGCTCAGTTACTGACCTCAAAGAAACTCAGCACAAACCCTTCAGTTCTTTTGTGTGTAGTGGAGTGGCCAACCAGCAGCCAAAGATTAAATACAACTATATTTAAAAAAGCACTGGACAGAAGAAGTGAGAATGTAACCCCAGCCAGAGTTTGGGATCCAACCCGGAGAGCATTGTAAGATTCACCCCCTGGAGTGCATGCAGGAGCTGTATGGAATTTGACATAGGTATGGTTCTTTTTTTTTCTTAAATAAATAAACATTTCTGTGCTTCCCAAACTTCCCTGGCTTTACTGCTATTATGCTTCTGGCCCAAAACACATTAAAACCACATTGAGCTATCAGCTCATTTTCACACATCTTCATTGCAGGGATAGGAATCATAGTCAAGCTCTTGGATAGGGTATTTCACTGTTTAGTTTAAAAATGAAGACAATTAACCAATTGTTTAAAACCTTGGAATGAAAGTGTCTGAAACTTTTTAGTTTTCAGTTTGCAACAAAACCAGCCTATTTCTAATATCTGAAAAAATATATGTAACTAATTTCTTAATCTGAGGATAGCAGTCAGAAAACCTGAGGTGCTTCCAGACGTTTTACAGTATTTGTCTCTTTCCATTCTGCAAGGTCAATACAACTGTCAATCCTAATATACTCTGTGATCCTGTAAATAATGGACAAAACTTGGCCCCCTTCCAGGACTGGATTTTTATGGTTTTGTGTTGTTGGGATTTTTAAAAATATTTATATCTCTTCTACATTTCCTAGCCAGGTTGCGAGGATGTAAACACAGATGCAATCTTTCAGTATCTGGTGAGTGAAAATTTAGCACCACACACTGTCCCAAGCATGGAGCCACAGGCATACTGGAGGGACATTTCCCTGCACATCACATAGCCTCAGCTGGGTAAGTACAGCCCATACTTAGCCAGTGGCAGAGATGATTTCTGCTGAATCTTGTCTGCCTCCCAAGAACTGATTTGAGAAGCAAAATCTCTAGATTTGCTGATGCAAAGTAAAAAGAAATCCCCGGTGGGGATGCCTGGGCTGGGGCAGTGGTGGGGTGGTTGGGAGCCGTGTCTGGCCCTGGGCCAAGCGCTGATGGCCACGTGTTGCCCGCAGGGAAGGCGCAGGAGGCCCTGCAGGAGCAGTACCAGCTGGGTTCACTGCTGGGCAGCGGCAGCTTTGGCAGCATCTACTCGATCACGCAGCTCGCAGATGGAGCCCTGGTGAGTGGTGAGGCCAGCAGAGGGTGGAGGAGGAGGAGGAGGAGGAGGAGGCTGGGGCACAGCGGGGCGGGTGGCAAGCTCAGCCTGCTGCTGCCCCTTGCTTGCAGATGGCCATCAAATGCGTGCTGCAGGACTGCATCTGGCACTGGTGCGAGCTGGTGAGTGAGCAGGGCCAGCGGCAGAGCCGGGACGTGCCGGGCAGCGAGGAGCTGGGGCCCGGCGGGGTGGGAGCTGCCGGGAGCCCTGGAGGGAGAGCGGGCGGGGGCTGAGCGGGGGGCGCAGAGCGTCCCGGGCTGGGTGAGAGGTCCCAGAGCCCTGGCACGGTCTCAGCCCCACTGATGGCACCGTGCTCCTCCCACAGCCCAACAGCGCCTGTGCGCTCCTGGAGATTGTGCTGCTGGACAAGGTGTCCACTGGGTTCCGTGGTGTCATCCGGCTCCTGGAGTGGGTTGAGCTGCCCAGCAGCTTCTTGCTGGTGCTGGAGTGTCCGGAGCAGTGTCAGGACCTGTCGGGTTTCCTGGTGGAGCGGAGGTTCCAGCCCAAGGAGGAGGCGCAGGGGCTGTTCGGCCAGGTGCTGGAGGCCGTGCAACACTGCACCAGCTGCGGGGTCCTGCACCAGGACATCAAGCCCGAGAACCTCCTGGTCGACCTGGCCACCAGGCAGCTGAAACTGATTGACTTTGGCTGTGGCGCCGTCCTCCAGGACACAGCCTACACCCAATTTGCAGGTGAGCCCTCCCAGGGGATGCTGCTGGGCATCTCGTGGCCCAGCCTGGGTGTAGCACCGGGGCTTCCCCCTATTGCTGCCAGGCACAGGATTAATTCTTGAGCCAAGCTGCTTTTGGGTGGGGCTGGAAGGGGACTAGCTCGCAGCCCTGCTGACAGCCTTCAGCAACCACTCTGCCCTGGGCTGGGGCTGGAGCTGGAGCTGGAGCAGCCAGCCCAACAACACCATGGGAGTAGAAGAGAGGGGGGTCAGACACTGTGCATCGGCTGGTTTGGTATGCAGGCGAGGGAGGGTTTGGACTGCTCCACTCCCCTTGTTTGCGTTGGCTAATTAATGTTTCTTGGGGACAATGCAGGTGGGAAGGATGAAGGCATGTTTTTTTCCCACCCCTGGATGGGTTTTTCTTTTGCATGTGTCTCGGTTTTGAAAGACAGGTGTCTGCTAAGGAAGGCAGAAGCCCCCCCTTGAAGTGGCAGATATAACCCCTTTTCCCTCTAAGTTATTATATTTTGAAATCAAGGGCCTTTAGGCGAAGATGTGGGAAATAGGAATAACAGTTCTTTACTATATATATATATATATATATGTATATAACCAGTCAAACAAACAGCAATAACTATGGCAGTAACAGCAAACAATCACAAACCCAGTGCCAGCCTTCTCGGCTGTCGGGCCCTTTCCCCTCGGGTGCAGTTCCGCTCGCAGCCGGCAGGGGCGCTGGTGGCTCCCGGTGAGCAGGGCAGGTGCGATGGTTCCCCCGCGGCTGCAGGGGGCGCTCCGGAGCGAGCTCGGGGAGCACGCGGCACCGGTGCCCTGGGATCCCGGGAAAAGGATGGAACAAAGGAGCTTCACAAACCCCTGGGCAGCCGATCCCGGACTCTCAGGAACAGCAGGCTGGAACGGCAGGCTGGAACGGCAGGCTAGAGCGGCAGGGACGAACGCAAATCCCGGGTGGCAGGCGAGATGTATCCAGATGGGAGAACCCCACGGAGGCCCAGGCAGGCAGGGCGAGCAGGGCTACAGCGTAGCGAAAGCTCGAAGCAGCAGCGGGGCAGGGCAGCCAATGCCCGGTCTCCAGCAGGGCAGGGAAAGCGGCTTTTGGGGTCCCGGCGTTGTTTCCAGCAGGAAGAAAGAACGGCCAAAAAGAAAGAAGCAGCAGCTCCTTTCTCTGCAGCTTCTCTCTCCGGACGCTCAGAGCGAACTGACCCCACACCCAGGTGTAGACAAAAGGAGTAGCCAGGCCTGCCCCACTCCCCTTTTTGTCTTTCTTAAGTACAGCTATTTGTCCCCTAGCAACATGCATATGGGAGAAAATTCCTTTAACAGGAAAACCTAAGACTAAACTAAAACCCCAACAGCATGTCATGGTGGGGCCTTCCCAGGGCTACTGCTGCCCTCTTTCAACACCTGTGGCCTCTTTTCCAACCCCAAGTTTGTACACAAGTCACAGGTGCTGGTGAGAGGTCAGCGGGTCACCCTGTGTGCCACTGGTGCAGCCTCCATGTGCCCAGGGATGCTGGGGCGAGGCTCTGGGAGCAGCAGCATCCCCTGATGGACTTGGTCTGTGTTCCACAGGACCCCTGTTCTACAGCCCACCTGAGTGGATCCACCACCAACGCTACCACGGCGAGGCAGCGACGATCTGGTCCCTGGGCCTCCTGCTGTACCACCTGGTGGTGGGGAAGCACCTGTTCAGGAGGGGCCAGGAGATCATCTGGGGATGGATCCTGTTCCCACAATGGCTCTCTCCAGGTGGATCCTCATCTCTGCAGCACGGGGGGAATACCAGTGCTGGGAGACAGCAGCGGGCTCAGGGGCATCCCACTCTGGCAGCTCTGAGGAGGTGGCACATGTCCTGCTCTCCTGCTGTCCTCCAAAGCACAGAATCCATGGGGAAGTTTAGGCACAGCTCTGGGCACACCCAGCATGGCCTGGACACGGGAATGGGGGAAAAAAAGCGGACGGGATTCTTCTCCAACTGACTGGCTTCTGGTTTCTAGTTTCTCTCCCCAGAGTGCCAGGATGGTATTAAGAAGTGTTTGTCTGTTGCATACAGGTAAAACCTTATAAAATGAAGGCCCTGTTGCCTTCATAAAATCATGACTCAGGCCTGTTACTTCTGCTAGAGAAGGACCGTGGGAAAGAGGCATAGCTGAATTAGAGGTAGAAAAACATGCTGTGTGATTGTTGTGTGTTCACCCAGTGGTGTGTGGTGATTGGTTGAATTAAGCTTGTTGTGCTTTAAAGCTATATAAACAGCTAAGAAACTATAAAAGACGCTGTGTGGTATTAAAGATAAGCTTTTTGCCTTCTGAATGCAGTTGGTGTGTGTGATTCATGAGTGTCGTGTCTGTCTCAACTGTGACATCTGGTGACCCCCGACCAACGTGGAATGCCAACTCTATGGCTGTATCACGCAGCCGAACCACGATCAAGTGGCTGGAGACAGACACTCAGCAGATGAGAATGGCTGTAAAGCTGTGATAAGCTGTCCTTGGTTACAGTGTTTTCTATTACCATCCTCATGAGCTGTTGAATTCAGGTGGGGTGGTGTTTCCTTGCCTCCTCCCCCCAGACTATCTTTCTGTTAATGGCCCATCACTGTCCTGTTGCATGACTCAGAGGTAACTCCCTCCGGACTATCCTCTATTAATGAGCCTAATCAACACTTGGCCTCATGACTCATTACCCCATTGTGAGATGTTCCACCCAGAGGGAGGAACCAAGCATCCCATCGTGGATATAATCTGAGACTGAACACCAGAGAGGATCCTTCCCACTGGATTTCCAGAGGACAGGAGCTACACAGCCACCACTGGACTTTCTGAGGAAGAGCAGACCTTTTTCTGCTGGATCACCGCTTCAGGAGGACTGCAGCCACCATTCTACCAGACTGCTGCCACCACTCTGCCTAACAGATTGTCAGGTTGTATCTTGACTCTGTCAGTTTGAAACAGTGTTTTCTGCCTTTATTTTTGTTCTTTTTCCTTATTTTATTTCCCTATTAAATTGTTATTCTGATTTGGTGTCTCCCACTAGTTTGTTTTCAAACTAGTACATAAGCCCAGGCTGCTACTACTTATTCAACCTGTTTCAAAGGTGAGCTGCTGAGAGGATAAAAATGGGATCCCAAGTATCTCAGAAAGAGGGATCTATTGTAAATATTAGGACATCATTGCTAGCTAAACAGGGTATTGCTAGCTAAACACTCTGCAAGTGCATTTAGTGTGAATGAGACTGCCAAAAATTTGATTATTACCTGGAGGGTGGTGTTGAAAACCTTGAAAGCTGTAAAAAAGGAGTGAGACTTGCAACAGCGGAACTCTGCGGATGTGGAGGGTCTGAGAGGGGTGAAGGAGCAGAAGGGAGGGGTGGATGGCTCCACGGCAACATGCACAGTTGGAGCCAGCAGTGAACTGTGTGGCAGAGTGCCAGCCAAGGTTGGTCGTGAGCCCTGTGCTGAAAGTCCTGGAGCAGGGTGCCCTACTCCCCCCACTCCCATAAATCTGCTTTATTCACCCTTGCCTGCGGATGAGTGGAGCGATGGAGCAGTCCCTCGGCTGCCGCCCGCTGCACCGCTGCAACCGAAATGGCCCAGGGAGCGCCCCTCCCCACCCCCCACCCCACAGCAGCTGCTCTGCAGGATGCCTCTCCCGCCACAGCTTCATTGGTAACAGCTGCTACACAAGCGGCTTTTCCGCTGCCAGCTCCCCAGTGGTTCAGGAACATTTTTAGCTTTTGTTAAAAGTAACTCCTATTTTCAGTAAGCTGTGAATTTTGACAGGATTGTTTATTGGAAATATTCAAGGCTAAGTGGTGTGGATGTACTGTCTTTCTGCATGCCAGTAGCATTATATAATTCCTTGCTTTGAGGCTGCTCAGCAAGGTTTGAACTTCTCCAACAGAAATGCTTATATATTGCATGATTGGTACAACTTGTCAGGTAAAACGTATACTGCCTTTTTAAGAATTTTGACTTGAAAGTCTGACTGGACTGACTTAATACTGAATTTTTCCTGTGTTAGAAACTTGTGTACTGGGAAAAGTATTTCCTTTCTTGGTGCCCTCAGACCATTACCTTTCATTATGTAGCCTCTTGGAAAGTTTGGTAGGATCCTCCTTAAAAATAGCAATTAGCTCTAAAACCTGATGTTAACACATTGCATGATTTACAAGGGTTGTTGAGTGAGGCCCATGCTAGGTTTTAGCCATTCATCAATCAAGCATTCCTTTCCTCACTCCCACATTACTGTTATCTCAGAAGTTATTTATAGTTCTCTACTGCAGAGGTGGACAGATTTCTACTGGCTCTGGCATTTAATTTTATTGTGGATCGTTCATTATGGACAAACATGTAACAGTTTTTTCTAATAGGTACAGCTATTTAATGGCTCAAGTGTAGTTGTTCTTCCTTGCCACTTATAAATCAGAATTAGACTTCATATCAAAACAGCTCAAGTGCTGTGATGGACTGGAAAAATGACTAAAAGTGACACTGCTTTACAAAACAGGCTTGCTTTCTGAGTATGTGTTATCTGCTCAGTAGCTGAAATTTTTGATATTCTCTATTTTATGGAAACAGGCAAACAGTGGAGTAAACAATAGTATACTCCTTTAGAATCCTCTGACACCATGGCTTTGTAGCTGCTTATATACATGTGTCAGTTTTATATGCTCACTGATTGTTGGGAAGGATGAAAGTTTGATAAGAAAGTTTCACAGGGATGTAGGCTTGGCAGAAAGATCTCTGAATGTAGAAACTGAGAATGAGATAGAAATGAAAGCAAGTTTTGATATAGAGTAAAAGATGTTTTGCTGAAACACTGATCACTGAATAACTGAGAAGGCAAAGGTTGGAGATGAGTTGGAAGGAGATTTTTATGATTACAACAAAGGTATGTGACCACAAACAAAGACATGTTTTTTACCAAGTAAATGTGTCTCAAGAAGAGCATAAGTAAGTAGAAAACATGTTTTACCAAACAGAGAGCTATCGCAGGCAAACAAGAAATGTTGATGTAGCAAGAAGAAGAGAAGTCTGAGAATTTTCCATTGTAAGCTTCAACTGTAACTTACTTACTCTTGTGATTGGATAATAATGACTATAATATGGTGATGGTAGTAGCTAGGATAGGCTACAGGCAAATGTAAAGGTATTGTGTATGGTGCTTACTGGTTGTTATGTGTTAAGATACTCTGCAAAGAAAAGTATAGAATGCTTTGTAACTTGAAAAGAAAGCGGCTTAAGGTATGCCTACAGCTGTAGCTGGCAGCTGTAGGGCTGGCTCTGGATACCCACTCCCTGAAATGCTGTAACTTCGCCTGTGCAATAAACAGCTTTCAAGAGAGCCGCCTCAAGTCCAGACATCCTTCATGAACACTTCTAAAACTGACGTAACAGAGTTTCATCTGCAAAACGCAGAGCAGCATTATATGACTATGTTCTCAGTATTTTATCTTTACCCTTAGTAGCCCAAGGTCAAATCTACCATACTGACAATCACAAAAGACCTGTCTTGCCATCCCCATCACTGCGTATCACCAAGCTGAAGAGGGCAGTGGGGAGAGACAGGCAAGCCCTGGCACCCGCCCCATGTGGGGGGCTCAGGGGACCTATTCAGGGCTATGCAGCTCCATTCTTGCATACTTTTTCAAAGTGCCTTTTTAAATTAATGAGAACTGAGTTGCAGGGCATTTGTTCCACCTGAAAAGGAAGAGAGTCTGTGGGGAGAGATAAGACAGAATTGGGTTGGGAGCTGTGGGATGCACCTGCAGAGGCACATGGCAGCACAAAGAAGCACGTGGCAGCACAGAGAAGCTTGTCTCCACCGGACCTTGGGGGGAGGAGGTGTCACACGACAGACCCCTATGGAGAGGAGCCTGCTGGGAGCTGACGGACAGGTAAACAGCGAATGATCATCCCATAGAAGGAAGAGTGTTGCTGATGTGGCAACACGGGATAGGTCACAGGGTAGTGTGGATTAGCATATACGGAAATACTGTGCCTTAGAAAAGTGTGTAAAACCAGTTCATTTCTTTGAATAAAGGATTCCGATTCCCTGCTGGTCTGGGTCCGTGCCTCAATCACTGACAAGAGTCCAGCTTCCTGCTTCCGTCCTACTCTTCCTTTGCCTTCCCATGTTCGTGGTGTGGGAAAGGTTGCCAGTGAGTTCTAACTCACAGCTTGTTAACACCTTGAGCACATCCACGATATTTTTTGGCACATCTGAGAAATTGCCAGAAATTTAGTAACTGTACTGTGTCCTATAAACTGCATCTTAAAAGACCCTAACAAATTTATGCTTATACCAGAAAACTACTGAAAGACATGCAATGTTGTCATTTTTTTTTGGAATACAGCTGCAGATTGGAAAATCCTGCAAAATTGTGCTTATACCAAAAAGGTCCTGACTGTGAAATGATGTTTACAGTAATGTTTCTTGTTACCATGAGGTATTCTCACAGCTGAATTATGACAAATCACAATGTATTTGCCACACCTTTGTGATCTCTCCAGTACATCCATGTTGCTGTTATTTCATTTACAAATCAGTTGTCTGCTTGCTTATTGTTTCTTAACTGGTATGTGACAAAATTTTTGGTAGCTTTCTTGCACTGATGAAGTCAAGATGAGTTACATTCTGCCGTAGTTGACACCTTTAAAGGAACACTCTCTACTCGGACTTTGGTTTTGTTAAATTTAAGTGCTGCTAATATTGATTTGCTAAGTGTAAGTTTGTACAGTTTAAGTGATGCTAAGGCTAACTTCTAAGTTTACCTGTTGTTAAATTTAAGTCATGTCAAGTTTAAGTTCTGTTAATTTGATATTCTGTTACATTTAAAGTTCTGTTAGTTTAAAATGTTGTTAAGTTTAAGCAAAGTCAAGTCTAAGTACGTTCAGTTTAAGTTTTGTTATTTTAAAAGTCTTGTAACTTTAAGTTCTGTTCAGTTTCAGTGATGTTAGCTTTAAGTTCTGTTCAGTTTATTTGCTGTTACTTTTGAGTAACTTTTATTTTGACTGAAGTTAAGTCTAGCTTCTGCTGAAATATGTTCATTTAAATTGAATGATACAGTTCTTTTGCTACAGAGATAAGAATGAACAGATTGAAACAATTACGATAAAAGATTGGTAAGTGACTGTTTATGAATATAAGATAAGAAGTAAAAATACGTGAAGATTCGGCTTGTTAGGTCCTTAAATTCATTGCAAATTCTATGGGTATGAATGTTCTGCATTGCTCAATTAAGATGATTATTCATTACAATCTTTGTTGTTATATCTTTTGTAGGTTGCAGAGAAGGATGAGTAACAATTGCAAGCTATGGATATTATTGATTGTAAGCTGTTCAGTGCTTTGCCTTATTATCTTATATGCATAGATGTGTAGAGAAGTATACTCTTGACTTCTTAGAATAAGTTCCTGTAGATGTCTTATGCTCTTAATATAAGTGTGAATTATGCTCTTATATAACGTGAATTCACCGGCTTTTCATGAAAGGCATTATGCAGAAGATATTTGATGTTACACATGTGTGTTTCTTTGGTGGTTTGCAGTTTGTTTATGGTACCATTGACTACTTAGCTAAGGATAAATGACAAAGTCGACTGCTTTACAAACTTTCACATACTGTTGTATAGCTATCTGTAAGATATGTATCTTTTTAAGGAACTTTCCCAGCTGCCATTACTACAGGTCTGTTTATAGGATATGTTAGGGAAACCCTTACAGTTAAGGCCTTGGCTCTGGCCAAGCCCTGGCCCTAGCTGGTTGGGAGGCATACCTACAGACCCAGGTGTTTCTGCACTAAAAACATAATTGAATCACTTTGACTTGCCAATTTTGGCTTCTAAAATCTGGATCCCCTTTCGAGGTAAACTTGGGAGCCTTGCCCGGCAAGGTTCTCCAGCTCCTCGTTGTGAAATGGGGCTCACCAGCTACTGCAGACTGTTGGTGATGGTACAGTATTTAGGCAATTGAGGGTGTATTGTTCTAAGTTACTATCCTTTTGCCATGTGTTGTGGATTATATGCATTATCCTGTTTGTTCCTGCTCAGTGTGACTTTACTGTCTCATTATGTGTATTTGCTTGCTTTTATGTTGCCTTCACGTTTACAGTGACAGACACACAGGTTATCACAAAACAAAAAGGGGGAATATGGCTCCCCCAGGAGCATTTGGATAATGCAATATCTATGCTAAAAGTTTTGCGGGCACATCATCAATTTGATCCCCAGCACAGCAATACCAGTCTGAAGATTTGCATGTGTAAGACCAATTTCTAGAAAGGCTTTACGTAAGAATCCACAATTGGGTGTGTAATGAGAAGGCCTAGCTGATTTACTAACCTAGGAGAGAAGGTATGCATGTGTTTTTGCCAACAGGTCTAGCATTGTTACTGTCTGACCCAACAAACTTCAATCGCCTCTGAGAAAATGAGGCCCAGCGAGAGGAAAAACGACCTATTCACCATCCAGCCCTCGTGGCTAAAGCAAGAGCAGAGGTGGGACTTCCAGGAACATGGCTGTGCCTGGGAGCTTACAGAGGCAGCCTGCCAACTGCCTTGTGTCCTACTGCATTTACCATCACGTTGTTGTGTTCCTGCTGACCTTCTTCAGCTATTCCCTGTTCCACGCTTCCAGAAAGACATTCGGTAATGTCAAAGTCAGCACTTCCAGCTAATGGACTCTCTCCTGTCTAAACAGCACAGCCCCTGAGCTCCAGCCATATGAGCTTTGGAACAGTAGCCATTTACTGCCAAGTGCAGAAGAAGCAGCAGCTCTCTCTCTGGGAACATTGGACACTATCTTTTTGATTTCTTATGCTGTTGGTGTCTTTGTTAGTAGCATGATTTTTTCTTGATGAGTTTTTATTGATTGTGATCTGTAGCCCATGTATTTTATCCTGTGACCAGCAAATGACTAACTAACAGTCTTAATAAGATGATGGCTTTACAGGTGCAGACTGTTTCAACATTAGAATACATGAACCCTTTGCTTAAAAGACAAAAAAGGGGGAGATGTCGCATACAGGTAAAACCTTATAAAATGAAGGCCCTGTTGCTTTCGTAAAATCATGACTCAGGCCTGTTACTTCTGCTAGAGAAGGACCGTGGGAAAGAGGCATAGCTGAATTAGAGGTAGAAAAACATGCTGTGTGATTGTCGTGTGTTCACCCAGTGGTGTGTGGTGATTGGTTGAATTAAGCTTGTTGTGCTTTAAAGCTATATAAACAAACAGCTAAGAAACTATAAAAGATACTCTGTGGTATTAAAGATAAGCTTTTTGCCTTCTGAATGCAGTTGGTGTGTGTGATTCATGAGTGTCGTGTCCAACTGCGACATTTGACCATGCAGCCCTTGGACAGGCCATCCTTATAATATCTCTTCTGTGATCCTTGGATGCAGGGAGTTCATCTGCCCTAGAAGATAGGAGAGATCCACATGCACAGTTTGATCCAGGGGTCTGGCAGGTAACAGCCCCACACATCTTTTGGCAATAGGAAGCAAAGAAAACCAGACTTTTTTGTCCTGCCTGTAGCTCTGAGCAGGGATCATCAGAAGGGAACACACAGCTCTTGTGCTGCAGCTGAGTTGGACATCTGGTCTGGTAAGCACTGGTGGCCACCATCCAACCCATTTTCTGCTAGTCCAATTGACGGCTGGGGCCCTGGGCAGCACTGACAGCCTGGTGTGGCCCCAGGGAAGGAGAAGGAGCCCCTGGAGAAGCTGTAGCAGGTGGGGCTGCTGCTGCTGGAGACACCAAGGACGACCTCAAGGATGACAACCTCTTCCTGGAGCTGGCCAGCGGCAGCTGAAGATGATGGACTTTGATTCTGGCACCTTCTTCAAAGACATGCTCCATGCCCAGTGTGCAGGTGAGTCCACAGCCAGGGGGATGCTCCCAGAGCTGGGCATGGCACGGCCTGACTGGGCACCAAAGGTTCCCCCTTTGCTGGGGTGGCTGCAGCGAATTCTTCAGTGGCTGCCAAGCTGCTTTTTGGCAGGGCTCAGGGGGATGGTCTGGAGTGATAATGAAATGGGAGTCTCTCCTGGCCCTGCCAACAGCATCCAGCACCGGCTGTGCCCTGGACTGGGGGCAGACAGCCCGACCAAAACTAACCCCCATGGGAAGTGTAGAGGTGGGACTCAAAAAACCATACACTGGCTCATTTGGCTTGCAGGCAAGGAAGAGCTTGGGCTGCTCCACTCTGCTTGTCCCTGGCTGCACAACAGCAGTGTCTCAGGGCTGCTGTGCGAGGAGGTTATGGTGTCATTCAGAGCTGCTCTGCAGCCCTCAGCTGCCCTCACTGCTGTTCCCACTTCCTCTTCCTTGTCCCTCCACCAGGATGAGCTCTGTGACTGCCCTTGACCCTCCCCAGCCTTCCCAGCCCACCCTCACCTCAGTGTGGCTCAGGCTGAAGCTGATTTGTCTCCTGTGGCCCACCAGTGCCGTCTCCTCTTCGGGGAGCTCCAGCCCCAGAGCACAGCACACAGCAGTGTGGGCCAGGCTGGAGCAGCTCCCCTGCACCTCTGGCTTGGCTGTTTGTGGGAACTAAATCCGGCCTGTGTGCAGCTTTCCCTGCAGGATGGCCCCAGGGCAGAGCTCAGCCAGGCTCCCACTGCATCCCCTGCAGCCTGGGGCAGAGGGTGGTCCCAGAGCAGCTGCCAGAGCTGAGGTTCATGGGTAGCACCTAGAGCTGTGGCTCCAGGCAGTGTTTGGAAGGGTTGTGTTCTAATCTCCTGCACCTTGTGGGGAGGACAACCTGTGCTGCCAGGCCAGTACTGCCCTTCTGGGCAGGGACAAAGCTGAAAGGCTTTCCCATTCCAGAAGAGCTGGCACTGAGCCTTGGCAGGGCTGAAGCTGAATCTTTCCCCCATCCAGGACTCACTGCCCACCCACCCCCGCTGTGCTCCCTTATTCAGGAACAGAAGGGTGTGTCTGTGCAAGGGGCTCTTGGATGTCTCTGCATGGATAGGGAACAAATACAGAGAGGGGAAGTATCACTCATGGTGCTTGCACTCTCCTTCCTTTCCATACAAAAACTATTTCTGCACACGCCATCTGTGAAAAATCTATGGATGGACAGAGACTGCCCACACACCTCTAACTCCAGCAGCATTTCCCTGATGAGACATGACCAGGGGATTTTTTCCCAGCTCTGTGTACAGAACAGCTGTCCAAGAGCTGAAGGGAGCTGCATTTAGAAGCCGTTACAAGATTTCTAGGCAGGAAGGGGAGCTGGTGGCCATCCTTGGAACTCGCCGTGTTCATCAGGAGGGGGTGCTGGTTCTTTGGGAATATGGAACAATGGGAACACAAGAGTTTGGGAAAATCCCAGTTTTCTGTGGATTTGTGCAAAGGGGGGAGCAGCAGAAACACTTTGTGTCTGCTTTTGGGGACACAAGGTCCAAGGAGCTGCAGTGGCAGAGGGGGACCTGGGCTGGTGGCTGCTGAGGTCCTGTTTCAGGACATCCTGCAGTGGCACAGGACAGAGCTCCAAGCACCCACAGCCACACTGCTGCAGTCTCTGGGATGCTGCACATCCTCCACGAAAAGCTGCTGTCACACAATGCACTGGGATTGATAATCTCTATTTGCAGTGCTTTAAGCCCGTGTTTCAAACTGCAGCAGTTTTACACTCAAGACACAGTTGTGCTTGAGGTAACTGTGAGTGGCACTGAGCAACTGGAATCTGCTGCGAGCAACTGGAAGTGAGTGGAAACACACTTGGGGCACCTGGGATATAGTGGGAGAGAGTGGGAGTGACTGAGATCATAGAGGAACCATAAAAGAAGTAACTGGAATAATACTGGGAGTATCTGGGAGTGACTAGAACCATACTGGGTTATTGGGAGCAACTGGGACCATGCTGGGAACATCGTACTGAGAGTGACTGTGTTCGTACTGGAATTACACTGGGAGGAACTGGAGCTATAGTGGGAGTGACTGGGATCATACTGGAGGTGACTGGAACCATACCAGGGGTGAATGAGAACCCCTAGGACCATGCTGGGATCATAGTGGGATCATACTGGGAGTGACTGGGATCATACTGGGATCATACTGAGTGTAACTAAAAGTGACTGGGATCATACTGGGAGTGATCAGGACCATACTGGGGGTGACTGGGAGCCATAAGGGCCCATGCTGGGAGTGATCTGGGCCCCTCTGGGTAGAACTGGGGGAACTGGCCCAGCTGGGGCTCAGAATTGTTCCCTCCCAGGGCCACCCTGGGTCTCGCTGCTGCCCCCAGCTGTTGGGGAAGATGAAACAGGAAAGCCTTATAAATATGATTGCCTGACAAAAGATTTTGGGAATATGAAAACTACAGGCGACATCGAAATGAAAGCCATTTTTGAAATACCAAGTCTTAGTTACTGAACAACTGGAAAACAATGGTATGGCCGACTGAAGGTAATCCTCTCTTGATTGAACAATACCCTCTGCTTGCAGGCAGGTCCAAGGGTCAGAGCAGACCCTACTAGCTCAGCAGAAGGGGTCCAAAGAGTAGTTTTTAGAAGTTAAGATGTAACACTCTATGGTAATATAAGAACTCTTATAGGCTGTATGTAAATGCTATAGGATTTGTATCTTGTATTAGATTGGTTAGTGACAATTAGAATACTCAGTACAGAAGATGATTTATTGTATTGTAACCAGGACTTCACTACTACTTCTTCTTCATTCTCATTCCTCTCTCTCTCTCTCTCTCTCTTTACTTACCCGCTTACTCTCTTGCTCTCCTGGGCCTGCTCCGAGCTGAGTCTGGCAGCTCTAAGCAGTGCCCCTATACCCACGCCCTTTGCAATAAACCGCATGTTCCAAGATCTGACTTCAGAGATCTCTCGTCTCCGTCCGTCCCGACCGTCCGACCCACCAAAGCTCCCCGCACCCAGCCCCACAGAGCCGAGGGATATGGGAGAACCAGGGAACGTGGAAGAGACAGGGAACATGGAATGGCCAAGGGCCACTGTTTTCCAGCAGTTTGAGCTGTTGTGCCCAGGCTGTTGCCCTTGGGGTCCCAGAAAAGGCAAAATGAGAAGCAAAAAGGCAAAATGAGAAGCAAAACAAATTCTAATAAAACTCCTTTCCTCCACCCATCCCTCCTTCCCAGTCTTCACTTTATCCCCCAACTCCCTCCCTCCTCTCCACCACTGGCACAGGGAGAATGGGAGGAGGGTTACGGTCACTTCATACTGCTGCTTCCCCAACATGGAAGGGAGTCCTTGCCCTGCTCTGGGATGGAGTCAGTCCTCCATGGACTTCTCCCGTGCTAACTCCTTCCCAGGGGCTTTGCCTCTTCACCACCCGCTCCAGTGGAGCCCTTTCAATTGATTATTTCTGTGCAATCATTGGCTTTTGCTTTAGCAAATGGACTTATCTCAACTGACAGAGTTTCAGCAAACAGACTCATCACAACCTGCGAGTTGTTTTCCAGCTAAAATTTAAACAAATACAAACAACGGAGACTCAGTACCACATTGTGTGGGGTTAACAGCAGCTGGTGGTGGATCTCTGCTAAGAGGGAGTTTTCAGGTGGAATTCAGGATTTCTGGATCCTTCTGAACTTCACTGGGGTGTCTCTGCAGGTGGCTGCAGATAGAGAATTTCGTCTCAGAGCACCTGTCGCTGCTGATCCTGTGGGAGTTGGTGTAGGCGCAGTGGCCGTTGCCCTGGATGTCAAACCTGGATTGACAGCAAAGTGAGAGCTCATGGGACATGGCTGGGATTGGACAGATTCCCATTTCCAGAGGAATTAACAGTGCTGCAGGAGCAGGGACCAACCTCCCCAGCAAAATCCCCATGCAGAACCCAAACTACCTTCCATTCCTCAACAGAGCGAATATTTTCATATTCTTGGTCCCAGGGGATTCATCCAGAGATGCCCCCAGGCCCCCATCAGCATCTGCATCCCACAAATCCATGGGTTGTGTCTGAATGCTTTGGCACAGCCAGGAAAAGTAGTGTTTGACTGCTCCCACCTCATTAGATTTATATCTACTTGTGCTTCTTGCATCAGCCCCTGCCCTGGCTCAGCCCAGGCCATGGTTTTGTTCTCCGGAAGATGGGACGTACAGGGCATTGAAGAGGGAACCATTGAGCCATTTCCAAGGTCCGGAACCTTCCCTCCGGAGACCAACCCAGTACTCCATGAAGTTCCCATAGCGCAGGAGGAAATGCTGGAGGTGGGGAAAGCAAGGATCACAGGCACCTCTGTGCCACTCCCTTCAGGCAATTTCCAAATCTGCTCCCCAAAGGCCATTCCACACTGCCTCCTTGGGGGTTTCTCTTACCAGCTCCTCCCTGGTATCAATGGTGGCCAGGTGGGCTTGGTGGGAGAGGCAGGAGCGCTGACTCCCTTCCCAGTCCACTTCCTCCTCCAAGAAGTAAAAGCACTTGTCCCCGAAGCCGATCCCGCTCTCCGGGCAGCTGGGCAGGGCGGGAGTGGTGCAGGGTGGGTGTTTCTTAGCTGAAAACATGCATAACATGCCCAAGTGACTCATGCTGGGGGGTTTCTCCAGGGAGGAGACTTTGGGGTCATTCCTGCACCCTCAGCCACTCACCTGCCAGCACGATGATGGTGACAGTGAGAAGCAGCACCACGGTGAGCACAGTGACCCCAGTGGTCACCTTTCTGTCTTTGGTGCACCTGAGGCTGAAATCTTGGGACAAACCTTGTGGTAAGGGCATGAAGAGCACCCCACGTTGTCCCAGCTCTCACATTTCCCTCATGGGTGCCTTCAACACCTTCCAACACAGCCCCAAAACACATTTGGGGCTCCCAGCAGGGCACAGACTCAGTCCAGAGGGCATCCCAGTGCTATCATTGGCTTCCAAGGATTTTTGAGGCTGCCCAACCGGCCTGCATCACCTCTTTGCCTCCACCATGGAATGGGGACCATCCCCCAGACCCTCCAGCTTGCTAACACCTTGACATTTCTTACCCCCCTTCCCCCAGCTCCTACAAGCATTTTAGTTTCCCCCAACACACTGAGCCACATCCTGAAACAACATCCCCACAAACCGGTGCTTACTGGTCTTTCCCTCCGCTCTCTGCTGCAACAGCTCCATCATAGCAGCTGAGTCTCCACCTGTGCAAACAAAGCAAGTTCCCACTCACACTGGGAAGTGGGCAAGGCCTGATTTGGGGCATTTTCCTCCAAGGACAGTCAGGCACCATTGTTCCTTTGCAGCAGGAAGGAAAACACAATTTCAGCTTTCAAAAAACCAGGACTTGCTTTGTTTTTTCAACTCTGTTTCAACCTCAGCCAACTCCTGCTGGCTCTGGGTGCCTTGGAAAGGTCTCAAGGACTTGCACACGTCCAGAAGGCCCCAGCCCCCACTCCAGGCCACCCAGGGCACTCCAGAGGGTGCTAGATGGCCCCACTTGAGCCAACCCTGATTCCCCACCCTGCACAGGGCAGCTCGTGAAACCCCTGGGACAGGAGATGGTGCCTCTGTACCTTCCTCAAAAGGGGCTTCTGCCATCCTTGGGCCACAGAGGGGACAGGGGCACCCTTCCAGGGACAAAGAGTGTTCCTCAGCTCCTCCTGCCACGAGGTGATCTTGGACAACACCCCAAACTCACAGGGCCCGACCAGGTCCTGCTCCCTCCTGGGGCTTTGCAAGGATGCTCCTGTGGTCCTAAAATAAAAACACAAAAAGGTGATAATCCTCCCAAACTCCTGGGCAGTCACAGCTCTCCTCAGCAAAGCAAAGCTGGTCTCACAGGAGCAATTTGTTGAATATTTATAATTATAACATATTATAATATATATATAAAATATTATATTATGTAACTATAATTATAAGGAAAAATAAATCAAAGAAACAGAACAAGGGTCAACTGACACAGACTGGAAATACCTGTGGATGCTGCTGTCAAGTCAGCAGCAACTGCAAAGTGTTTCTATATTTATTACAACTATATAAATTCCTCACATCAATGCCCAGCAGGTGGTTTTGTCATAAAAAATAAAATTATTACCAGCCCCTAAACCTGGTACTTCCCCCAGGTAAATATTTTCCTTTTGAGAACCACCTGCCTGTGTTTGAAAAGGTAAGACCCAAAAGGATGATCTTTTCCCCTCCAAATGCTTGAATTTGAATAAGGTTTAATTGATGCGGTGTTTTGTTACTGTCCCCAACCCCCCAATTCCCCCTGCTCCAGGCTGCAGCTTGGGGCATTTGGGGGTGAAAAACTGGTGGGGGAGGAAGAGGTGGGAAGAGGGAATGGAGGCATAGAAATTTCTGTCCCTCCAAGCTTTTCCCCTCCTTTCCTCTCTCCCAGATTTCTTCACTCCCATCCACTCACACACCTGTTTTGGATCAAAGCAGCTGCTTCAGGAAATTCTGCAGATGCCTCCCCAGCTCACAAACCCCCTCCCAGGGGCACCTCTTGCCCCTTCCCCCACTAGCCACAGGTACCATGGATGATTTAGGGGTGATGAAACCTACCAGCCTTCCCCATACAGAGCCATTTCCCACTCCTGGGCACAGCACTCTGCTCCGGGGAAAGGCTCCAGCTCCCTTCCAGAACAAGAGTTTAAATAAACTCTCTGGGCTTGAAACCAGGAGAGTGATGCAGGTTTTTCCTCTCCACCCTCACACCTGCAAAAGGGCAGGAGGGAGCAGAGCTGGAGAGGGCAGAGGTAGCTCTGGGGCCAGGGTGGCGGGGAGGAGTCTCTCCCCTGCAGCAGTACAGGGACACACCTGTATCTGCTCAGGGTGGCTTTGCTCACCTGAGGCTGCACCAAGGGATCTGAGGGCCCCCACATACTAACCCACCACAAAGGCAGTGCTGCAGGAGCTAGAAGGGGCTGAAAACAACCCAATAAAATCATCGAAAAGTGCTTACAAGACAGCAAAAACTAGAACTCACACAAAAACCACATCCAGACACTCAAACCAACCCGTGGTGGCAAAAGCTTCAATAAAAGCGGCTGAAAAGTAGTGAGTTTGGGGTTTTATTTCACTCCCTCTTTAACTTGCTACTTTTATTTCATCAGCTGGTTATTTCAATCCCCCCAAAGAGGAGGCTGTGATCTGGGTGTTCATCTCCATCCCATCCCTAGCATCACTCCAGCCGGTGACAACTTAGCCCCAAGTTTTACAGAGAGAAGCTGCTTTTCCAGAACTCACCCTCACAGCTGAACTCACGGAGACTGAACCAAATCCCTGGGGCTGTGTAAATATGAGCTCATGGAGACTGGAAACAGATTCCTGGGGCTGTTTAAGTATCATCACACACTGGGAATGAGGGCAAAGAGTTCACAGTCACAGTCTGAGCACTTGGATGTGCTTCAGCACTTTGGGCTGTTGTGCCAGGCATGTTGCCCTATGATTCCCACAAAAGGCAAAGGGGTGGAGAATATCCTCCAGAAACTGTGTTTGCTTTAAGCTTTATGTTTAACATTTCCAATGTGCCACATGTAATGGTTTAAGCCCGGCCAGGTGCCTGGTGCCACCAAGGCTGCTCTGTCAGTGCCCTCCTGCCCCAGGCAGGACAGAGAACACCAAAGGAAAGGCTTGGGCTAGGATCAGGGCAGGGAGAGGCCACTCACGTGCCACTGCCACGGACACAATAGACCCAGTCTGGGGAAATTATCTGAATTTCTGTCCAGTCAAATCACAGCAAGAGAATGAGACTTAAAACAAATCCTAGTAAAACTCTTTTTCCCCACCCCTCCCTCCTTCCCAGGCTTCATTTTATTCCCAATTCCCTCCCAGTGGCACAGGAGAAGGGGATGGGGGTTATGGTCACTTGATGCTGCTCCACATCCTCCTGCATCAGTCCAAAAAACCCTTCCCAGGAGTTCCCCCTTGCTGGTCTCCCCACTTTGGAATTCTGGGGTCTCCATGGATCCTGGTGATCTCCCCTCTTTGGAGTCCTGCTCAGGGATGCCATGGGGTCCAAGTTTCCTGTTCCCCGATTCTGCTTCAGTTCCCAGGTCATCCCAGGGTTGCCCTCTTCAGGCTCCCCTCATTCCAGGCACTCGGGCTCCTCCCTCTCCCTGCCACCCCTTTCAGGGTTGGGGGTCCCGGCCCTCCCTCATCTCTGTGCTCCCCCACCCCTCCAGGCTGCCAGGGGTCCTCCAACTCCAGTGTCACCCCTCTCCACTCTCCCCACTTTGGTGGTCTCACATTATACTCCCCTGGCTCTCCTGGGAATCCCCAGAACTGATGTCCCTCCCAGCCAGTACTGGGCGATATCCACATGGCCCCCCACAATGTCCCCACAAGAGGACATCTCTGGAGTCCTGCAAGTTCCAAACACATCCCCACCCCCCCAACAAAATCTCCCAGGGAAATGCAAAGATATTGGGGGGTTGATTCCGGAATCTGCAAGATCCAAACACCACTCCAAAAAAATCCCTGCCAGAGACCCCCCAGTATATTTGGGGCAACTCCCCCTCCCTGGTCACCTGAGGGATGCGGGGGGGTGATGCTCCTGGGGCTGCGAGGGCTGCGGACGCAGCAAGCAGTATCCCGCTCGCTTCTGCTTCTGCTCCTTTTCATGCTCCTCCTCTTCCTGCTCCTCCTCCTTCTCTCTCTCTCCCCTCTTCCTCCCGATTCTTTCCTAGCCCCTCTTGCACCACAGCTGCCACAGTACAGGCTGCTGTGGGGGGGGGGTAACCCCACCGGGGATGGATGTGGGCAGGATCCCCTCAGTTCAGATCTGCCCCCCCCCCCCCCCCCCCTGAGCCCCAGGGACTTGCTCCAGGGCTTAAGTGCTGGGGAATAAGGGTGAACATCCATGGAACTGCCCTTCTTCCATCCCAGCTTCATCTTTCTCTTCCCTCTTCACCTCCTTTTCCATTGTTCCCCCAATCCACAGACCCCTTCCAACGCAATTTGTGTGTCCCATTCCCCCCCTGCCCCCCGCGCTGTTTGGGGAATACCAGCCCCCTCTTTTCCTCCCTTTCCCATCGTCCCCCCAATCCTCAACCCACCTCCCCCGTGCTTGGTTTTGGGAGTTCCAGCCCTGTCATGCTCAGTTTGGGCATCCCACCCCCGCTTTTGCTCAGTTGGGGGTCCCAAGCCCCACCCCCCCCATGGCCCTTGCTCACCCCACGGACTGGCAGACTCCCAGTGCCACCAGTACGGCCTCAGCTCCCACCACACACCCCATCCCCAGTGCCAGGCAGGTGCTGACACCCCAAAGCAGCAGTGCTGTGCTGTGAGGTGGTCCTGATAAATAACATAGAGAATAGAAATTCTCAGTTCCCCTAAAGTTGCGGAATAGAGCTTAAAGACTAACTAGCAAATAAGATAAAAGAACGTAAAAGTATTTACACAGGATGATAAACACAGGTGGAACAAGTGGAGAAACAGATAGAAAGGACTACAGAGGGCTTTTTTTGCAAGTCATGTAACAAAGAAGCAACAGCGCATGCTCACAGAAAAAGTTCAAGGCAAGGTCACTTTCTATATCGAAGCATTCAGTGAATACAACCAGCAGAGATCCTTTTAGATGACCCTCCAGGATTATACAGGGCCTTCCAGTAGGAGGAGGATGCATGCAAAATAGTTCTAGGAAAGTGATGTTTCTGTATTAGGTAAGAAACATCTTTTAATGAATATTTATTATCATGATGGAATAAATACCATGTTGTAAAACCTCACAACACACAGAGAATAAAGAAATATCCTTCTCTGTGCCCTGTACAGATAAAGACTGCCTGCTTTCTTATGCTTCAAATTGTGTTAGAAGGATTATTCTGGCCGATTTCGGTATCAGGGGATCCCAGCCCTGTCTTTTCCCACCTCTTTGTCCCTTTCCCATGGTCCTCTCAATCCTCAATCTCCCTCCCCTGTGATTGTTTTTTTGGGGTCCCATCCCCCCTTTCGCTGAATTTGAGGTCCCAAGCCTCTCCCCCTCCCCCCCCCCCCAGCCGTTGGGGGGCTCCCAGCACCACCAGTCCTACCAGTATAGCCCCAGCTGCCCCCACTTGTTGCTATGACCCAGCCCACTGCGAGGCTGGGGCAGCGAGATGCCAATCAATCCCAGCCCCTCCCCTGGATCGAGTTTCTCCAAGACACAGACTCGGAGGGTGGGTTGAAGGGCGGCTCAGAAGCTTAAGCCGCCTCCCCCTGTTTGGGAAATTTCTCGGTTACTCGGCTGTTCATTGGTTCTTTGTTGTATCTCCCACCTCTCGGTTTCCCCCATTGGTTCTTGTTGAATTGTATCCTCCCCCTGGCTTGTAACTCATTGGTTGTTTTCCCCTTTCCCCGCGGTTTTCAAAACCCCTATAAAACTGAGGGAAAAGCCTCTCAGGGATATCCCAGATTAAGATCATCGCCATGTTCTGGTTGCTAAACTTCTGACAATAAACCTGTTGGAAGTCAGACCAGAACCACCTCTCTCTTCCTTTATCTCCAAACTAACATGAGCCTATATCGTCGGCTCCTGCTGTGTCTTCTCTGCAAAGAAGCCAGTGAGCGCACCTAGCCAGCAGTGCATATCCTGATGCCAAAGTCGCTTCTGCGACACACAGAAGTAATGCAGCTGGACTCTCTCTGATGGAGGGCACACCAGAGCTCATGCCACGAGCACAGAACTGCACTACCCACTTGCCCCATGCCCAGTGCCAGGCAGGTGCCAACAGCCCCAAAGTAGCCGCGCTGTGCCCTGGGGGGGTCCCCAGAGCGGCCCCGCCCCGCACGGCACTGGGAGCACCAGTCCGGACAAGTGCGGAGTGCGGGCGGGCGGCATCAGCTGTGTCCGGGCAGGGCCGGGCCCCGCTGGGGTCCCACCCGCACTCGGCCCCCGCTGGGACAGCGCTGGGGGATCCCATCCTGGGTGCCCCCCACCACCCCCCCTCCCCAAATTCCACTCCCAGGGGGTGCTAGGGGCAAAGGGGGGGTACAGATGGGGTCTGGGTGGGGAGTGCCGGGTGCTGCGGGTCTACCTGGAACCTGGGGAGTCATCATCAAAAAAAAGCTATGATTGGCTGGAAAGTTTTGGGGGGCTCTGGGCTCTGCGTATCTCCCTGGCATCTGATGAGTCTGAATGAAACGGTGTTCTGATTGATTAAGAGTCTTTGAAAGCTCTGTGTACTGTGTGTCTGCCTGAACACTTGTAAGTCATCACCTTGGCACTCTTTGATTGGCCAAAGGCTGTTTTGGAGAAAGGGGGCACTCCCCGTCCATCAAACGTGGGATCCCCACAAGCCACATATAATTCCCCAAAATTAGGGGTTACAACTTCCCCTCAGCCATGGGGTCTCCCCAGCCTCCCAAAATGAATGTGGGGGATCCCCAAGAGCCATTTATTACCCCTAAAAACTGGCAGAAAGCAGCAGGATCCTTCCCAAAACAAGCTCCCTGTGTCCATATGAATGTGCCTTAGGAAATGCAGGAGAAATGCTGCTCTCATGGGTTCTTAAGAACTTTAGATATGTGAGTAAGTCAGCCCTGAGAGTCAGTTACTGTTGAGGTGGAGTAAATCCTACAGGAATTGTCAGTGATTGAGACACGGACCCAGACCAGCAGGGAATAGGAATCGTTTATTCAAAGGAATGAGCTGGTTTTATACACTTTTCTAAGGCACAGTATTTCCTTATATGGTAATTCTCACTACATGACCTATCCCATGTTGCCACAGCAGCAACACACTTTCTAAATGTTCTTCTACAGGATGATCACGCGCTGTTCACCCATCTGTCAGCTCCCAGCAGGCTCCTTTCCATAGGGGTCTGCCGTGTGACGCCTCTTCTCCCCAGGGTGTGGTGGAGACAAGCTTCTCTGTGCCGCCATGTGCTCCTTTGTGCTGCCATGTGCCTCTGCAGGCAGGTTTTACAGCTTGTAACTCAACTTTATTCCATTTCTTCCCACAATTCCCTCTTTTTTTTTTTTTAATACAAATAAGAACCATGACACAAAACACTTCTAACATTAGACTATGTTTGGCCAATTGCCTGAACCAAATAAGCTCCGTTCTTAACAAAAGCAGTATCTTTCTTATGAACAGAGGGATAGATGAAAACACCCAATAACTAGTCCTATGTATGAAGACAGTGATTAAATAGATAAAACTTTGAGAAACAACATAAAGTTGCCTGAAACTTTTACCATCACCCGGAGTCTGCAATGGCTGGGAAGTGTTGTAGCTGTGTTGAGAGTCTTTCTGAAGAATGGCTAAAAAGCAAAGGTCATGATGACATAGCAGGATTAGTAAAGATGCAGACTTGGCAAGGATACTAAATCCTTGTGCAAGGAGTTGTATAAACAACAGGATGTGAGTCCAGATAAGTAAGTTGAAAGAAACCATATGGAAGAGAAAAGATAAGACCACAGTGATCTCATGGAATAGCTCCCACCAATAAGGAGCTCAGCTTTTGCAATATGTATGAGCTAATTAGTAGTACTATAAGTATGTGTAGATTATTACAATAAACGAGACTTGCTGACCACAATGCCGTGAGGCTTGTCTCCCGCGACTCCACCCGACATCTGGCACCCGAACAGGAGATGTTGCCTTATGCGAAGGGGGAGTTGCGTTGGGTTCGGGTCCTGCAGCTAGAGGGACGGCGAAAGAGGTTGCGTACGGCAAAAACGCAGCACCCAGCCGCGTCGTGCCTATCACCTCCGCGCCCGAGCGACCGCACAGGCGAGCTCGCCGATACGTGCTGCCGAAGCCTGGAGAGCTAGCAACGGTACCGTAAGTATGGAAAGGCAAGCAGCACAGGAGCTTTTTAAAGCTTTTTTACTTAAGCGTAACTTTAAAGGAATTGATCTTGACAAAGACCTCCCCGTTCTTTTAACTCATGCGCGCTCTTATAGTTTTTTCACTGACCCCCACTCCACTCATGAATTAAGTCAGTGGCGCGCGTATGGGGATAAACTTTGGGATCTTGTCTTAGATGACGATAAGCCAGCTAAAAAGATTTCTAAACTATGGAGAGTTGTCCACAATGAACTTTTAATGGTACAGGCAGAGAAAAAAGCGGCAGAAAAAATTAAAATTGCTCAGGATCGGAACCGTCATTACAGCGATCACAGTGCCTCTGTTTTCTCTGGCCCACCTAATCCCCCTACCTTTGCTACTGTTCATGTGCCGCCTGAGGCTATTGCCTCTGAGTCGCCTTCCGCGCCTCCCCTCCCCCCACCTCCTACTCCTCCTACGCCGTCCTTGCTGCAGCCTGCTCTGCCGCGGCCCCCCCCCCCCCCCCGCCGCTTGAGCCGGGTCGGGAGCCGCCGCAGCCTGCTCCTCCACCGCCCTTGCCTCACCCGTTTCCGCCGGACTGTTCTCGTTCGCGAAACCCCTTTGTTAGCCCTGAGCCTGTCCCTGGGGCAGAGTCTGACCCTGCGGAGGCCATGGTTAGGGGTCATAGAGAACTCTGGGCTGCGGTTGCTCGGGACGGCTTACAAAAGGGTGATTCTGACATGCTAGCGGCTGCGCAAGACAGCATGGCGTACCCTGTTTTATTTGTCCCGAATCCGCCAGGAGGTGGCAGTATTGCGCAGGTGACTAATCTTGATTAGAAGCTGCGAGTGCAGCTCCGAGCAACAGTGGGGAATTATGGTGTCACCAGTGAACCAGTTAAACAGATGCTTGATTATATTTTTAACGCTTTTACCCTTCTTCCTGCTGACATTAAAGGCATTACTAAGCTTATGTATACCCCGCATCAGCGACTGCTTTTTGAAGCTCGCTGGAGGGAGGAAGCCGCTGTTACTGCTGCTGTCCCCAGGCCAGCGGCAGATCCCTTGATAGGTGTTACAGTAGCTGAGCTCATGGGTGAAGGGGATCACATGAGAGTAGAAGCTCAAGCAGCACTAGGACCTGCCAAGCTACGGGAAGCTATGGCAGTTGCTAAGAAAGCTATGGATAAGGTCCGAGCCCCAGGTGGAATCCCGATGTATATGAGCATCAAACAAGGCAGAGAGGAGTCTCTAGGCTCTTTTGTTGACAAAGTTATGGAAGCCATTTCAAAAGCTGGGGTTCAAGAGCATATGCATGACCCGTTGCTTAAGCAATGCCTTTTACAAAATGGCAATCAGGCCACCCGTGCCCTTATTACTTCCACCCCAGGGGATTGGACTGTCCAGCAACTTTTAGAAAAAGCTGCGACCATGCCCACTGGCTCGCAACTATTCTTAGCACAAGCCTTAGAAAAATTAGCTGAAGGGCTTAAACAACAGGCTATCAGCTCTCAAAATCAGGTTATGGCAGCCCTTGCTCCTCTCCAAGCGGCAGCAGCACGTCCCCGCCCAGCTCCAGGTGGCCGCATGAAGTGTTATCGCTGTGGGACACCCGGTCACACTCGTCGTGAATGCACAGCCGTAGGAATTTGGTGCAACAAGTGTCAATCCAATACGCACAACTCGAATGCATGCTGTAATAGCAACAAGAAACAGGGAAACCTCCGACCCAGCGCGAACAGCGGCCGCGTGACGACACAAGTAGCAGCTCCAGCACCTCCACCTGTCCCCGCCCAGCAACAAGTGGAAGCCTCGGCCTGGACCTGGCAGCCTCAGTAGATACCGAGTTGTTAACATCAGAAATCCATCGCATCCCCACTGGTGTCATTGCACCTGTGTGCATTAATGGCCAAGCTATGGGAGGACTTATCGTAGGTCGTTCATCCGCAATTACGATGGGACTCCTAGTAGAGACTGGTCTTGTTGATGCTGACTCCACTGGAGAAATTTTTATTTTAGCGCATACCGATTATCCTCCCGTTAAGATCCCAGCAGGACAAAAGTTAGCACAACTAGTACCATTACCACATCTGGCTTCAAGTATTCTGCCTGCTTGCAATGCACCCAGATGCCAACCAAGTCCTGGCTCTACTGGATCTCTGACCTTACTCACTATTGATCTCACCTCCCGCCCACGGAAACGTTGTCTCCTGCTGTATCAGGCAGAATCCATCACCTTGGAAGCCCTTCTTGACACAGGAGCTGACTCTAGTGTCATCGACCCTGGAAAATGGCCTTCCAATCGGCCCATGTTGCCCGCTACAACTGCAGTCACAGGCATCGGAGGTATGAGACTTGCCCAAAAGTCTCCCTTAGTCCACATTGAAGCTGATGGCAAACAAGTGCCGGCTACAGTTTCCATCATGCCCCTACCAACAACTGTGGGCTGTTTGCTGGGCAGAGATGTCTTAGCTCAATTAGGCCTCGTGCTGACCAATGACCACCATTTACACTAGAGGCCATTGCTTGGACATTCCCGTTGCCGCTGACATGGACTACCAACGAGCCTACGGTGGTTAAGCAATGGCCCTTAAAACGGGAAAATTTAGAACAAGCCCATGCCTTAGTAACCGAACAACTCCAACAGGGCCACCTAAAACCATCCGTCAGTCCTTGGAATACTCCTATTTTTGTCATACGCAAGAAGTCTGGTGCGTTTCGCCTTTTACATGATCTTCGTGCAGTAAATCAACAGATAGAATTTATGGGGGCGCTACAACCTGGTCTCCCCAATCCGGCTATGTTGCCCCAAAACTGACCTCTTTTAATTATAGATCTCAAGGACTGCTTTTTTACTATTCCATTGCATCCAGATGACACCAAGTGCTTCGCCTTTACCTTACCTGCCCTGAATAAAGGAGAACCAGCCAGGCGATTTGAATGGACTGTATTGCCACAAGGGATGAAAAACTCACCTACTTTGTGCCAACTGTCCCCTATGGGTTCCGGCTAAATGGACTAAGCCTGTTGTCACTGATGAGCAACCCACAACAGAGGAAAGCGAGAAGAGTACAGAGGAAGATCTCACAAATCCTGCAGGAAGCTGAGCAACGGTTTCGCGTTACCTTCCTTGTGGAATCTGAACAGGAGATAGAGGATCATCTCCTTCCACATCTGCAGAGACATTTTTTACGCTTTTGCCAATCTGCTTGCTTTGCATGTAATTGTAGTGATCATAAGGCGTGGGTAAGATTGTTTTGCGGAGGTTGTAATTTACAGTGGTGGGTCCACCAGCGACATCTATCAGAAGGGTTTTGGTGTCAGTCTTGCAGTTTTCACTGGCACTGTGAGACGGCTCAAGGAGCATTAGTACAACTCTCAGGCAAAAATATCATTGACAGTTTGCAATTAGTTGAAAATCTTGAAGATCTGAGGCTAAGAGAATTAGCGTGGTCAGTACAGCATTTAGCAAAAAAGATCTTAGCAGATAGTTACTCTGTAGTTTTGCAATCCTCCTGCCAATTAAATATTGGGGTCCCCATTCAGTGGCAAGTTGAACCAAGAAAGTGGGATCATGTTTGCCGGCGGTTTAAGCATCGTGCTGCTAATCGCAGGCTCAGTAACGGGTCACAACCTTCCCTACCCTCCTAAGGTGTTTGACCCTAGAGATAATATCTGGGTTTCCTTGGCACGCGAATTGAACACCACAACATTCTGTGCCTCTTTAGCCACACCCAATACTCCATTTTTAACATGCTTAGTTGGAGTACCTTTAACAGAAAATACATGGCGCAACTTTGTAATCGAGACCCAGAAGCAGTTCAAACCTATTTGGCAGTTGAACTCCACAAAAAATATTACTCATGGCCTATTAGACTATGATATCTGGGATGATAGACTCCCAGTGGGCCCTGAGCCACAAGAAATAGAACTAGTTGATTCCCTTAACGCTACAGCCTGTATCTATATTAATAGTTCACGCAATTTATGCCAAGAGGGCAGCCTTAGTGGCTGTCAAATGAATACATCCAGCCCCACCTTGATTAATCCTGTTGGCAATGCTTCACAGTGGGACTTAGAATGGTGCAACGTTACCGTGAGAAATCGATCTCTTGCAGCCCCTGGAACGTTTTTCCCTCGAAAGTTACCCAGAGGGTTTTTCCTAATTTGTAGGAATCGTGCCTGGTCAGGTATCCCATCCAAGCCTGTAGGCGGGCCCTGTACCTTTGGCCAACTGAGTCTTGCACTTCCACAGCACCATCCTAATGCTACACACCGAATACGATGGAAGAGGTCTTTAGCAGAAACTATAACATCTGAATGTGAGGATGACCTCACGTTATGGAGCAAATTAGAAGTGCTTTTTACCTCCCTTTTTGTTCCTGGTGCAGCTGCGGCACGAGCCCATCGTCACTTAGAAAAACTGACATGTTGGGTAGTTAAACAAGCAAACAGTACCAGCCGAGTGTTGTCTGACCTTGCAGCAGACCTGAGTTCAGTCCAGCACGCCCTGCTTCAGAATAGAGCAGCTATAGATTTTTTACTCTTAGCCCACGGCCATGGCTGTGAAGACTTTGAAGGAATGTGCTGCATGGATCTTGAGGATCATTCTAAGTCCATCCACGCCGAAATTAAGAATTTGATTGAACACTCCCAAAAGATAAAAAAGGACTCCGGATTTTTCGGATTAGAAGGATTTACAGAGTGGATGGGCTTAGAAGGATGGATGAAAAGTGTGATCAAATCTTTAATGCTATTGCTAATTATTGTTTTGCTTGGTTTACTTATGCTTAGCTGTATAATGTCATGTGTAAAAAATTTAATTTTGAAGTCAGTCAATATGACTATGATCATGCAAAAAGAAAACGGGGGAAGTGTTGAGAGTCTTTCTGAAGAATGGCTAAAAAGCAAAGGTCATGATGACATAGCGGGATTAGTAAAGATGCAGACTTGGCAAGGATACTAAATCCTTGTGCAAGGAGTTGTATAAACAACAGGATGCGAGTCCAGATAAGTAAGTTGAAAGAAACCATATGGAAGAGAAAAGATAAGACCACAGTGATCTCATGGAATAGCTCCCACCAATAAGGAGCTCAGCTTTTGCAATATGTATGAGCTAATTAGTAGTACTATAAGTATGTGTAGATTATTACAATAAACGAGACTTGCTGACCACAATGCCGTGAGGCTTGTCTCCTGTGACTCCACCCGACATAGCTGATCAGCCAGCAGCTGTGATGGCCAAAGAGCTAAAGAGCTCTGAGATAGCAAAAGCCTATTGGTGGACTGACTCCAAGGTTTAAAAGCACCCCCTGACTTAGGGTGAGAAAGGAAAAGCTTCTCCCATCAAGCTTTGTGATGCTATGCAGATTGGGTCTTTCTGGTTGGCTGTGGATATAATATTGCTGCTAGCAAGAATTTTTCTTGCTTCTTTCCAGTCCCGTGAGATACTTTTCTCTCTCATGGAAGATATTAGCAGAGTTCTATAAACTATGAACACCTGTGACCTTGCAGAGCTTTGTTTATAGTACAGTAGAAAAATATTTTGACAATGGATGCTTTAGGATTTTAGTCAATCACCCCAAGGGGTGGCTGATCCTTTCACCAATTAGACTATGAAGAAAAAAGTCTATAAAAGAGTTTGTAAAATAATTAAATAAATCAATCTTGCTGCACAATTCCTGCCTGTTGGATCTCTCTTCTCCTCCCTACCAGTGCGGGATATTGTAATAGTTGGCTTGCTGCTAACTCCACCCCTCCCTTCTACCCATTGGCTCCCATTCCCTAGTCCCGCCTTTGTACCACCCCCATGCCCTCAGATCATTGGTCTCTGATGCTTGCCCCACTCCTGTACAAAACCCCGGACACTGCATGGTCCCAGGTCTTTACGTCACTGGTCACCTTCATGGCTGCTGCAATAAACCATCGTCCGTGGAATGCCATACAGGGCCCCTCCTGACTTTGTCTCTGGTAATGCTGAGCTATCCAGATTGAGTGTGTGTGTGTCTCCGTGCCTCCAGCCGTGCAGGTGAAGGAGTTAGCTTGCTAGAGTGCTATACTGCACCACCAGAGCGATCTCTTGCCAGGGATGCTTTTGGGAAAATGCAGCGAACTCTCCACCGACCCATGCACTGCATTAGGGAGGTCTGTTTCATAGTTAAGACTTGGAGAGTCTTTCCTAGGCAAGATTTCCAAGTTTACTTCGGAGGAGGGTCCAGCTTTTATAAGATGAACAAGTCAAAGTGACTTGATTACACCTTTAGGGCAGAAATACTTGGGTTTGATGATATAATCTCCAGTCAGCCAGGGCTAGGTCTTGGCCAGAGCCTCAAGCCTTGACCGAGAGGGTTTCCTTAAAAATGCTTATAAAATTGCCTGAAAACTTTATTACTTTAGGAACATGATTTCAGAAGAGTTTATCTTCTCCACAAGCTGATTATGAAGCTGGAGTATTCAAGGCTGGTTGGACCACTCTTGCAGGTACTCATCTTGGACTGGAATCTGTGGAAACACAAGCATATCCTTGCCCCCAGGTTATCAATGGAAAGGGGCTTTCCCATTTTCTACTTTCAAGATTCTTAATGAGTACCTCAGCTTTTTCTAAGTGAGCCTGTGATCATTCTGAATGTGACTGAAATATTAAGAACATATAAACCTCTCTGCAGTCTTTTGCGGGGGGCACACCCCATCCCTGCACTCCCCTCTTTCTGTTCTAACAATATGTAACACGAACATCTTTCAACTTACTAAATTCAGGAAAATGTGTAACATAACATGCAGTTTTCTTACTATGAACAGTAAAACAGTACATTTAATAAAACAATAAGTGCGCACCGAGTAAAAGTAAGCAAGGTAGTTATCTTCAACTGCTCAAATACTTCACCATTTCACAGAATGTATATAAATCTAGGCCTTGGACATTACAATTATAATAACACTAACTCTCTAAGTGGTTTCAAAAGGTAACAAGTCCCAAGTCAGAAGTTGCTGTGGGATGAGAGGGTTATGGTCTTTCATTCCAGTGGTAACGTTTCCCACATCAGGGAAGCAGCAATGTGGGAGCTGTTCTTCCACTTTCTTCAAGTAGGAAAAAAGTACTTTGAAAAAATATATCAGTTAATTTCTGCTTGAAAAGTATCCTGTCAGCAATTGAGAGATGGGACGTGGCTTGATGCAAGCAAAAGCTGTTTTTTGTTTCTACAGCATGCCTTATATACTCTTATAGCCTTCGGACACAACTTTCCATTACCTTAAGTAAAGATCGCAACATTCATGTTTCCTAGCAACATTAATTAACTATCGTCTTGCATGATTTCTCTAAAGCAAAGCACAATATAATGCATGACGTTCCTTCTATTCAATCCTTCAAAGACCTGTCTGCCAGTCCCATGGTTTCTTGCCCACTAAGGTCAAGATGTCCATACCTGTGGTACTTTCCGCTCAGCTTCCCAACTGCCTCTCCATAGTATCCATCACAAAAAGCAATCAGAACAATGCAGGGAGGTCACAAGGTGATACAGTAAAAAAAATAGTTTTAACAGTGAGGGTCCAGGATTGTGGCAACATTTTAAATAATGAAAACAGAAGATGTCATAGGTTAGCAAGCATAGTCCCGGAAGGGACGTCCTTGCTAAGGGGTGCTTACAGTTTCCTCTGGGAACTGATAGAACCTATCAGCTGGCCAGTTTGAATATGGACAATTCTCTAAGCCACTTAAAGTTGTGATCACCTCTGTGATCCACATTTAAGAATAGACAAACTCCCCCCCATCTCTCTCTCGTTTCCGGCGCTGGGACAGGTGGCTGCAGGGCCTCTCCACTTCGATAAGAAAAATTCAACATTCCTGCTGCAAAGCTGCAAGGCTGAGGTGAGATTAACCCTTTTATTGCTGTGAAGAGCTGAAAACCTGAGGGAAGAGAGAGAGGAGATGCTTAAAGCTGAAATTCTGTTGTGAAGCTATGATATATCAGAGTATCCTGTTGTAATTTCATGAAGATATGGGGGGGTGGAGTGTTCAACTCGTAAGCAAAAGCACCTGCGCTGAGATAGGCAGATGCTGACGCAGCTGTAATTTCATGAGAAGTTTGGACAGGGAGAGATGAACCAGATGAGGACTTTTTGCTCCAAACGGGAAAGGAGAAAACCTCAGTACCTAGAGATGCTCCCAGAGATAGTCCTAAAGATGAAGATGATGAAGACCCTTTGCTCCCAGGGAAGGAGAAGGGCCTCTGTTTTTGTTTCTGAATGGCTCAACCTTAAAATTGTACCCCAAAAAACTTCAAGAGTGGACCCTGGAAAGCAGTTGCGGGAAAAGCTGCAAGTCGGGGGAAAGGACTCACACGCAGGCAGAGAGACTCCTCTTCCTAAATGGACTGAACAATATTTGGAAGTGGGCGGCTGTCTCGTTGTGATACTGTTTTCATTCGTAGCATGAGCAAGAAGAGACTTCTCTTTCTAAATGGACTGAGCAAGGTTATTATGGAAGTGGTAAACAGACTGAACATCTTAAGGGTTGTTTTTTTACATTGTCAGTGGGAGAAGGGAGGAAGGTGGGGGGAGGAGGAGAGTTCTGAAGGTGGTATAATTTTTTTTCTTTCCTCTTTTAGGTTTGTTAATAAACTTCTTTATATTCTTTCAAGTTTGGTGCCTGCTTTGCATTTCTCCTAATTCTTATCTCACAGCAGATAAACAGCAATGAGTATTTTGGACCAAACCACTACAGAAGAGTTCCATGGACCAGCTGCAGGAACAACATGCCTAACTCGCAGCTACTCTCACATAAGCCAGTGCAAATGCTGCAGCCCCCATCCCTGAGGAAGGGGCTACCTGTCTCCCCAGGTCTGTTTTCCAGCACAGCATTGGCTCATGAGGATCTGCAGCAGATGGGAGCCCTGGCTGTAGTGGCGCAGGTTGGGCAGCTGTGCGGGTCGGGCGGCTGCATGTGCTGCTGCCAGCCTATCTCCTTACTTCCCACATGCAGAGAGCCGTGCTCACCCCACCAGATCCACTGTGTCACCGCCATGGTGTTTACTGCTGCTTCTTGGCTCCACCATGTGCTCGCTAGCGTGGCACAGCTCTGCCATGTGCTCACTGGTGCTGCGCAATCGCCGGCGTTGCTACATGCCGTGCCCCCATGGCCCTGCATGCTCCCCTCCTGCCGCTACACTCTCGTAGAGGGCAAATGGAGAGGGAACATGCTACCAGGAAAGGCCCACCCCGGCTCCAGCCACTTGCCGCGACCTGGCTCCAGCTGATGCCGCATGGCGCAGGGTGGCGCGAGCTCTTCTATGATACTATCTGGTTCCCCTCCAGGGTCAAACTGGTCGGGGGACGAGGGGTCATCTTCTGGTTCTCCTCCCACAGCCCTGGCAGACTTACAGTCGCTCACTGGTGGCGTAGAAGGGGTCAGCACAGCTGCCATGGTGGCACAAGCATCTTTCTTTGTCCGGTCTCTGGGTGCTGCATGTGCTATGAGCACCTTGCACACTGTCTTCCATGGATACAAAAGCTTTGTCAGTGCTGCGTCACCTTGTGCAATTCGCTCCCACAATGCGTCCTCTAAAGTGTCCCATGACTGAAGATCAAAAATATTGGTACTCTCTAAAGTTGAATCATGGTCTTTTGCCTGGAACAAGAGTCTGTCCAAATCTGTAGACTCAACTTTCCTACTGTGTTTCTTTAAAATCAGTTCCAACGTGTCTGTGTGACATTCTGTTTGTGGGATACACATCGTTCCCCGTGGCTGGCCTACAAATTGCGGGGATTAATCACTGGCCAGTGTTTCTGCATCTTTCAGCAGCACTCCAAGTCCCACGGGGCTCACCGCACAGTTAGACGTATGTGGATACAAAAATGCTGTTAGCAAGGAATTTTCCTGCTGCTTTCTAAGCCCATGGGATACTCTTCTCTCTCACAAAGAGATTAGCAGAAGTTCTATAAACTATGAACACCTGTGACCTTGTAGAACTATGTTTATGGTACAGTAGAAAAATATTTTGACAATGGATGTTTAGGATTTCTAGCCAATTCACCCAGGGGGTGGGTGATCCTTTGTCCAATTAGACTATGAATAAAAAGTCTGTAAGAGAGTTGTAAAATAATTAAATAAAGGACTCTTGCTGCACAATTCCTGCCTGCCGGATTTCTCTCCTCCTCCCTACGGCTGCAGGATACGGTAATATTTACTGTGCTAATAGGCATATAATAAATTCCTCACACGGGGACACTGTTTGTCGGCAATTGAGTCATGGACCCAGACCAGCAGGGAATAGGAATCGTTTATTCAAAGGAATGAGCTGGTTTTATACACTTTTCTAAGGCACAGTATTTCCTTATATGGTAATTCTCACTACATGACCTATCCCATGTTGCCACAGCAGCAACACACTTTCTAAATGTTCTTCTACAGGATGATCACGCGCTGTTCACCCATCCGTCAGCTCCCAGCAGGCTCCTTTCCATAGGGGTCTGCCGTGTGACGCCTCTTCTCCCCAGGGTGTGGTGGAGACAAGCTTCTCTGTGCCGCCATGTGCTCCTTTGTGCTGCCATGTGCCTCTGCAGGCAGGTTTTACAGCTTGTAACTCAACTTTATTCCATCTCTTCCCACAAGGAATCATTTGCTAAATTGTTTAACTGAAGTTAGAAGTTGAGTAAAGTTAAATGCTGTCCAGTTTAAGGTGCTGTAAGTTTAATTAAGTTAACTAAGTTAAACTGCAGCCGCTCAGTGGGATGACCGAACTCCAGAGGGGTTTGTTTGTCCCAGTGTTCCCTTGTTTGTGGACTGGACTTCTACCTGCAGGAGCTCCCCTCACAATACTGGAAATAATGAAACTTTTTTCTAATTTTTAAATTAATATATCTAATTAATTTTTTATTAATAGTTTTACATTCATTGTAACCAGTATATTATTAATAAGCAGTGTGTTAGTCTTCAATTCCTTTGAGCCAGCATCTAGCAAAGTGGTCATAAGCTGCTTTTCTGGGAACACAGCTTGGGAAAATTCCTGAAACTTTCAGTTTTGATAAAGTAACTCTGATACAATGAACAAAGCCTGGGAGACAAAGGAGTCGTGTTGAGGTTGGATGTCTGGAAATTTAGCATTTATGGAAAACAAGGACATTTTGCAGAAACCAGGAGATAAATAAGACTCAGTCTATACGTTGTAAAGTCTCTACCTGGGAAAAAGATACTAAAAAGACTAAAACTATGGACTAATAACCATAAGAAGCAAGAAACCAATATCCAGTAGGGAGTTGTGGGGTAGCTTTTACAGCACCAGGCCTGCTAGAGTCAGATGGGCTCCATCTGTCTAACAGGGGCAAAAGGGTTCTAGCCTATGAGTTGGAAGAGCTGATTGAGAGGGCTTTAAACTAGTTTTGAAGGGGAAGAGGATGAAGCCAGGCTCTCCAGAGGTGAGCCCAAGGGTAGTAAGCCAGAGTCAGGGGTGAAGTCAGCAACCCAGCTGAAGTGCATGTACGCTAGTGCACGCAGCATGGGTAATAACAAACAAGAGAAGCTGGAAGCCATTGTAAAGAAGGAAAGCTGTGATGTAGTCACCATCATGGAAATGTGGTGGGATGACTCACATGACTGGAGCGCTGCTGTGGATGGTTACAAGCTTTTCAGAAGAGACAGGCGAGGGAGAAGAGGTGGAGAGGTGGCTCTGTATATTAGGAGGGATCTCGATGCCACAAAACTTGAGATTACTGACAATAAGGTCAAGTGCCTGTGGGTAAGAATCAGGGAGAAGGCCAACAAGGCTGACATTCTGGTGAGAGTTTGTAACAGAACACCCAGCCAGGATGAAGAGGTGGATGTCTTATTTTATAAGCAGCTGGAGGATGTTTCCAGATTGCCGGCCCTTGTTCTTATAGGAGACTTTAACCTGCCAGATGTCTGCTTGGAACTCAACACAGCAGAGAAGAGGCAGTCCAGGAGGCTCTTGAAGTGTGTGGAGGACAACTTTTCACAGCTGGTGAGCGAGCTGAGCAGGGGTGGAGCCCTGCTAGACCTGCTGTTTGCAAACAGAGAAGAGCTGGTGGGAGATGCGGTGGTTGGAGGCCCTCTGGGGCACAGTGACCATGAAATAATCGAGTTCTTAATGTTCAGTGAAACAAGGAGGGGCATCAACAACACTTCCACACTGGACTTCTGGAGGGCAGACTTTGGCCTGTTCAAGAGACTGACTCGGTGAGTACCTTGGGAAACAGCCCTTAAAAACAAAGGAGTCCAGGAAGGATGGACATACTTCAAGAATGAAATCTTGAAGGCTCAGGAGCAGGCTGTCCCTGTGTGCCTAAAGACAAGCCAACGTGGAAGATGACCTGGGTGAGCAGGGACATTTTGCAGGAACTAAGAGAAAAAAATGAGGGTCTATCATCTTTGGAAGGAGGAGTAGGTTGCTCAGGAAATGTTTAAGGATGTTGCTAAGTCATGTAGGAAGAAAATTAGAGTGGCAAAAGCCCAATTAGAACCTAATCTAATCAATCCTGTGAAGGATAATAAAAGGTGCTTTTATAAATACTTTAATAGCAAAAGGAGGGGTAAGGGAAACCTCCGTTCTTTCTTGGACACAACAGGGAACAGAGTTACCAGAGATGAGGAAAAGGCTGAGGTACTCAAGACAGGTTGTCCTCAGGACAAGTGGCTTCTTGAGCTAGTAGATAGGGACAGGAAACAGAATAGCACACCTGTAATCCAGGAGGAAGCAGCTGGTGACCTTCTGAGCCACTTAGATGCTCCCAAGTCTGCGGGACCAGATGGGATCCATCCCAGGGGGATGAGGGAGCTGGTGGAAGAGCTCATCCAGCCACTCTCCATCATTTATTATCAGTCCTGGCTCACCAGGGAGGTCCCAGAGGACTGGAGGTGCCAATGTGACCCCATCCACAAGAAGGGCTGGCAGGAGGATCTGGGGAACTCCAGGCCTTGTCAGCCTGGCAAGATTACAGAGCAGATCATCTTGAGTGCCATCACACGGCACCTACAGGGTGGCCGAGGGATCAGACCCAGCCAGCATGGATTTAGGAGAGGCAGGTCCTGCCTGACCAACTTGATTTCCTTTTATGACCAGGTGACCTGCCTGGTGGATGAAGGAAAGGCTGTGGGTGTGTCTACTTGGACTTCAGCAGAGCCTTTGACACTGTCTCCCACAGCATCCTCCTGGAAAAGCTGCAGCCCACAGCTTGGGCAGGTTCCCTCTTCTCTGGGTTAAGAACTGGCTATAGGCCGGGCCCAGAGAGTGGTGGGGATGGTGCTGCATCCAGTTGGTGGCCAGTCATTGATGGTGTCCCCCAGGGATCAGTGTTGGGGCCAGTCCTTTTTAATATCTTCACTGATGATCTGGATGAGGGGATTGAGTCCACCATCAGCAAATCTGCAGATGACACCAAGTTGGGTGGGAGTGTGGATCTGCTGGAGGGTAGGAGGGTTCTGCAGAGGGACCTGGACAGGCTGGATCCAGGGGCCAAATCCAACAATATGGGGTTTAACAAGACCAAATGCCAGGTCCTGCACTTTGGCCACAACAACCCCTGCGGTGCTACAGGCTGGGGACAGAGTGGCTGGACAGCGGCCAAGCAGAAAGGGACCTGGGGAGGGCTGATTGATGACAAGCTGTAAATTAGCCATCTGTGTGTCCTCATGGCCAATAAAGCCAATGACACCTGGCCTGTATCAGGAATACGTGGCCAGCAGGACCAGGGCAGTGATTCTTCCCCTGTACTCGGCACTAGTGAGTGCTGTGTCCAGTTCTGGGCCCCTGTCATGGGTTAGCAAGCATAGCTCCGGATTTTCCTGCAAAGAGGTGCTTACAGCTTCCTCTGTGACCTAACAGAACCTATCAACTGGGAAAGTTTGAATACTGACAAATTTTTAAGCCACTTAGAATTTTGACCACCTCTGTGGTCCACATTTAAGAATGGACAAACCCCGGGAAGCTGGCTCTCTTGCTTCCGGCCGGGGGACAGGTAACTGGGCTGGGCCCGTATAGGGCCCAGTGGGCCCTGCTGGGCCCTGTTGGGTCTGGGCCAGCACCTGCTCAGGCCAGGCCAGGCCGGGCCACAGCCATCCTGGAGCCGATGGGCCCTGTTCCACCTGG
>NW_024580958.1:72109-88626 GCF_017639235.1 Corvus kubaryi
CCCCCCATCTGCTATGTGCAGATGGAGCAGCCTGGCTCCCCCTCCAGTGTGGCCAGGATTCAGCTGAAGCTGCCCTGCTGTCCGGCAAAGATCGTGTGACCAACTGCGATGAGCAAAATTCCAGCTGCAAGGCCTGGGTGAGATTAACCCTTTTAGTGCTGTGAAGAGCTGAAATCCTGAGGGAGGAGAAAGAGGAGATGCTTAAAGCTGAAATTCTGTCGTAAAGCTATGGTGGTGATGGACTACGATATATCAGAGTACCCGTTGTAATTTTATGAAAGCATGGGGGGTGGAGCGTTCAACTTGTACTTGTGAGCAAAAGCACCAGTGCTGAAATAAGCAAGTGCTGAAATAAGCAAATGCTGAAGCAGCTGTACTTTGAGGAGAAATTTGAACAGGGAGAGATGGAAGCGATGAGGACTCTTGCTCCAATCAGAAGGAGAAGACCTCAGTTCCTAGAGATACTCCCAGAGATAGTCCTAGAGATGACGATGATGAGGACCTTTTTCTCCCAGGAAAAGGGGAGGGCCTCTATTCTTAAAGATTAAATGCTCCCAGAGATGGGTGAAGAGAACTTTTGTTTTTGAACAGCTCAACCTTAGAATGGTACCCCAGTAGCTCAAGATTGGACCCTTGAAAGCAGTTGTGGGAAAAGCTGTAAGTCAAGGGAAGGGGTGTGGGTAGAAAGCTTGCCAAGGCTACAGGGGCCTCCTTGGAGATGTGAGGGAATCCCGGCCCATACTCTGTCACCACAGACAAGAAATACCCCCCTGGGTAACACTTTGGGGTGGAGAGTGGACACAGAGAGTACGTGACTGGTTTAATTGCACCAATCCTGACTATTATAGGCTTTGTTAATTGGTGATATGTCTTTTCTGTATGTGTTTTTTGCCTGGTCAATTCCTGGCCAACGTTGGCTTTGCTGTCTAAAATAAAATTTGACCCAATATGTTGCTTTGGAGGACCCCAGCAGGTTCAGTTCTTGGGGTTCATCTCGAGCGTTTGGCAGAATCTTTGTCCACTCATCCCAGGTGTCTACTGGGTTGGACCTCTTACCTGTGATGCAAAGGAGCTCTGGGTTAGTGATGGGCCAGTCATCTGCTACTAGAGGAATTCCTACCAGACACGTAGAGAGTGGATTGTCTACACTGCCCATGGATAGGCACAGATTGTCTTGTTTGAGTGTCTTTGCTAGGGTCACCCAAATATTATGGCTAGGCTGTGGGACAAGCCAGCTGAAGGCATGTGATATGGCAAAGAGTGTCCAGGCAGTGATGAGGACAGCATCAACATAGATAAATTTCATCTTTGGACAGGGATGGGGCTTCTGAGAGGGAATATAAGTGAGATTTGTTAGCTTTGTGGTGAGAGGGGAGGTTTTAGGGTTTAAGGAGGTTTGACAAGGGAAGGGGATATTTTGGGGTAAAAAAGTGGGGTGGTAGCATATAGACTAGGGATCAATTTTTTCAGGCTGTGTCTGGCCTACGGCTTGACTTTTGCCGTAGCATCTTGTTCAGCTTTCTGTTTCTGAGAGGAGCAATGAAGGGCATTGAGGGGATGTGAGGGGCTGTGAGGAGTCTCAGCCCTGGCAGGAGGGGGTCCCGCCATGTCTCCGGGGCAGGGCAGCCGTGAAGGCAGCCGTGGCAGCAGAGTGGGCTTGGGGCGCCTCTGGGAGGGGATGAGACCCTTCCCCAGCTCCAAACCACACCAAAACATCCATAAATTGGACTTTCCATCTTTAGAATCCACAGGCAACTTGGAAGTGACTGTACAGCTCAATCCCACTGTGAGAAGGAAGGAAATCTTCCCAGTGAAGTGACATCCAGCCATCATTAATAATGTGTAAGATTTAAAAGTATAACACAAATAAATAATTCTAATAAATAATAGTAACCACAATAACAATAAATAAATCTCCAAATCCCAACACACACAGCACTGCAGCAAAAGAATGAACCTCATTTTCCTTTACTGCCTCAAGGCTCATGAGAAATAATCCCATTAACTTTCTCTTCCTCCTCCAGATAAACGAGGCCGTTTTTGGTGTTTAATACAAGCTACAACTGAGGGCAGAGTGAAGAACAGGGAGCCATCTCCACTTGCCTTGTCAAACCCCGCAGGTCATAGACAGCTGTTGTGGCACAATCCCTTATCACCAAAAGGCACAACACTGTCAAGTTCTGTCCGTGTGATGCTTTGCTTCTACAAAAGAAAGCTCCTGGTTCAGGGTCACTTTCACTGCTCAACCAGACACCTTGAGATCTAAAAAAGTGCTTTCCCTAATGCCAGAGTGTAAGAAATCAAGTTTATTCTTTTCTGCTGCACTCACAAGCTACTCATTAAATAGCTGGTGTCTGCAAAACATCCCAACCGATGCACTGATCAGGGTTCTGAGTGCACATTGCCCTGAACAGGCTCATCAGGGAATGAAAACAATTTTACAATTAATTCATTGTACACAGGAGTGGCTCAGGATCATGTTCTTTGGGCACTTTTCCCTCATATTCTTTGGGCACTTTTCCCACTCCTGCCATTATTGCTACCTAAGCTCACTGCATCTGCAAAGTAACAAAAACTCCTTAGTTTGTGTATTTAATGATACTGTGTTAGTAATAAACCTCACAGCCAAACATGGAGAATTAGTGAATATCAATACCTGTTTCATTGTATATTGAAAACACATTCATATCAAGCAAGTCGGTGTGAAGCCATGTGGTGAGGATAATTCTGGCAAGAACAGCCATTTTTACACACCTGTGTTCTGTCAGAAGCACAGACTTACAATTCCTCCTGCACCTGGATCAGAGGGAAGAGCCTGGTTCTCCGGGACACATTCCATGGGGCCTGGAGCAGCAGTCCAGTGCCAGCGATCCAGGGACCCCAGGGTACAGTGGTGGCAAAGGGCGTTTTGCAGCAGCTCTGAAGGGTCTGGGAAAGCAGAACTCCTGCAACATGATCTGGGCTGGTCTGTAAAATATCGTTCTGATTCACAGAGGTCGACTGAACAGCGGGATACTGCTAAGAAAGCATTCCTTTATCACAGGGTGATCCGCCTTGCATGCGACCGCCTCAGCAGTTTTCTCACGAGTTCCTGTATCCTTTACACCACGAGACTCCCTGAATTCCCCCCAAAGTCCTGCTCGCTCCGTACCTCATCCACACGCACTGTCCACTGTCCGGAACCACAGCTCCTTTCGGGGGTCAGTTCCATGTGAGCAGTTCTTGATACCAGGAACCCACCGAAGCTGCTCACTCACTCCCCTCTGCAGCCGGACAGAGGAGAGAAAATTTTACAGAGGGTTCATGGGTTGAGATAAGGACCAGAAGAGATCACTCATCAAAGATCTTCAAGGGTGAAACAGGCTCGACTTAGAAATATAAAGTGAGTTTATTACTAACAGAATCAGAGCAGGATAATGAGAAGTAAAATAAGCCTTTAAAAAAAACACCTTCTCCCCACCCTTCCTCCTTCCCAGCTCTACCTCCTCCCCCAGCAGTGCAAGGAGATGGGAATGGGGGTTATGGTCAGTTCATCAGCCGTGGCTTTTCCTGCTGCTCAGGAAGAGGAGTCAGTCCCCTGCTGCGCCATGGGCTCCCTCCCACAGAGCACTGTTCTCCGTGAACTTCTCCAATGTGAGTCCATCTCACGAGCAACAGTTGCCCTCAAACTGCTGCAGCGTGGGTCACTCTGCCACAGGGTCAGTCCTCCAAGGACAGGCTGCTCCAGCCTGGGAGCAGGGCCCCTCTCTTTTTGGGTCTCCCACAGGGTCACAGCCTCATCCCAGGCATCCCCCTGCTCTGGTGTGGGTTCCTCCTCCAGGGGCTGTGGGTGGATCTCTGCATCCCCATGAATCTCCAGGGGCTGTGGGTGGATCTCTGCATCCTCATGGATCTCCAGAGGCTGCAGGTGGATCTCTGCATCCCCATGGATCTCCAGAGTGTGGGTAGATCTCTGCATCCCCATGGATCTCTGTGGGCTGTGCATTGATCTGTGCAACCCCCATGGATCTCCATGGGCTCCGGGTGGATCTCTGCATCTCCATGGATCTCCAGGGGCTGCTGGGGCACAGCTACAGGTCCTCACCACGGGCTCCAGAGGAATCTTAGCTCCAGTGCCTGGAGCAGCTCCTCCACCTCCTTCTCCACTGACCTTGGTGTGTCCATACTGTTTCCCTCACATGTTCTCCCTTTGCTCTTCTCTGACTGGAGTTAAAACTGCACCACAATCTCTGTTTTGATTTCCTCTTAAATCTGTTATCACAGAGGCATTACCACCATTTGAAATTGGCCCAGCCTCTGCCAGCAGCCTGTCCATCTTTGGAGGCACCAGGGATCAGCTGTGCCAGACATGGTAGAAGCTTACAGCAGCTTCTCACAGAAGCCACCTCTGTGGCCCCCCCACTACCAAAAAAACAGGCCGCAGTACCAAGGGGTTGTTATGACACTGGGGGGCTGCATGGATCCAAGGGGCAGGTGTGACATTGCATGGCCTTATGGAACCAAGGAGAGCATTGTGACACTGTGGGGCCCCATGGAACCAAGGAGAGCATTGTGACACTGTGGGGCTTCATGGAATTATGGAGACCTTTGTGACACCGCAGGGCTTCATGGAATGAAGGGACAGTTGTGACACTGTTGGGCCCCGTGGAACCAAGGAGAGCACTGTGACACTGTGGGGCCCCATGGAACAGAGAGGCAGGTGTCACACTGCAGGGCTTTGTGGAACCAAGGGGTCGATGGGACACTGTGGCCTCACGGAGCCGAGGAGACCATTGTGACACTGCGGAACATAATGGAATTGTTGGAAATGATAAAAATTTTTAAATTCTTTTATGTAACTTTAGTCAGGGGGTTGTTTGCCTATGCCCAGGGGGAGAGGAATGGACGTTTCTCTTCAAAAGACTCTGTTCACCGAGGTTGGGTGAGGCCTGATGAGCTTAACATCTACAGATTGGGAGTAGCCAGAAGATACGCGGGAGGTAAATGAACATTAACAAATATCACCCCCTGGTGCGGTTGGAGACACCTGGTCTGGGAACAGATTGATGAGAGACTCAAAGAATGAGGACCTAATTAACATCAAAGGCAAAGGGATCAATAGCCAACAGGAGATTGAATACTAAGAATTGTGTCATTTAAGATCAATGAACATGAATTTCTTTGGATTTTGTCTGTATAAAGGTGTGAAAAGTCTAGTAAAGAACCATGTGTGATGGAATGCTTTTCACTGCACAACCCAGGCATGAGTGTATGGAATGATTTCTGTTGCACATACTGGCCAGAATAACATCCTGGCCAGAATAAATTAATGCCTAAATTCTCTGACACTGAAGAGATGTTGTTGGAGAGTTTCTGTTTTTCATGCAGTTTCGGTGACAGTCCCACTGAAGTCAATCACCAACACAGGCTCCTCATGGACTCCTTGGAAGAGAGAATTGGAGGCCATGATTGCAGAAACTGCTCAAACACTCAGTGTGGAAAGCAGAAAGGGAAGTTCTTTAAAAAAAGTGAAGTAACTCGAAGCATTAATGAGCCCCAGTGAGTGTTGTTACTGACAAAGGCTCTCAATGGACTCATTAGAGCAGATAATTGGGGGCCAGGATTGCACAAAGCTCTCAGAGACTGCCAGGCAAAAGCCAAAGCCAAAGTCCTTTGAAAAACCTGCAGTCCTTGGGAGCATTCAGGAGCCCCCCAGGGCCATTCCTGACCAAGGCTCCCCAGGGACTCGTTGCAGCAGATCCCTGAGGCCAGGAGTGCAGGGAGGCAGAGGCTCTGTGCAGGCAGCTCAGATGCTGAGCAAAGCCTGGGCTGGGTGGGGGCAGCAGAAAGGCCAAGGCCTGAGCCCCAGCTACAGAGAAGGCAGATCCTGTCCCTCACCTGCGCCTTGCTCAGGGCTCTGCTGGGGGCACTGGGATGTGGGGGGATGCTGAGGGCAGGACAAGGGGCTGACAGTGCCCAGCCTTGCTGGGGCTGTGCCAGGAGGCCCCAGTGCCTCAGCACAAGGTGTCTCCTCCCAGCCCTTGGTGGCACAGACGCTGCTGTGCCCCAGGGCAGCGAGACTTGGCTTCTCCTGGGCACTGCCAGCCCTGCCAGGGCCCTTGGTCATGTCCAGCACAGCTTGTTCTGCGCTGTCCCACAGCTGCTGCTGTGTCCCTGCAGGTTGCACACTCGCATCTCGCTGCCCCGCCAGCTCTGCCCTGCCACTGCCAGCCCTGGCCTGAGCTGTGCCCACCCTCACCCTCTGTGCCTTGGACACACACACATGCCCTGAGCTCATCCTCCCTCTGGATGCTTCTTCTGCCACAGCGCTGCCCTGGGACGGACATTTGGACATTTCCTCCTCCTCACGCCCAGTGTTGCCCTGCCCAGCTGCTCTGTGGGGCAGTGCGTGTCTCTCCTGCTGTTCCCTCCCTCCCAGGAAAGCTGCACCATGTGGGGCACGGCCCTTCCAGCAGCTTCCCAGCCACTCAGCCTTGTTGGGCCCTTTCCCTGAGCAGACAGCAGCAGCATCTCCGTGCTCTGCCCAGCATGCTCCTTTCGTCACCAAGCTGCAGGAAAATAGGAACTGTCCGACACCGTCTTTGAAGTGTTAGAGAATCAGGTCCTGTGGCCCTTGTGACACAGGAGGTTCTCGTGTAACCAAGGGTCAGTTCTGACACTGCAGATCCAGAGAGATCCTTGTGACGCTGTGGGGCCTTGTGGAACACTTCTGCCCTGGTCTCTGGACCAAGGAGACCCTTGTGACACTATGGGAACTTATTCAGCCAAGGAGAGCATTGTGAGAGTGCAGGGCCCATGGAACCAAGGGACCATTGTGACCTTGTGGGGCCTCATGGAACCAAGGGACCATTGCCACACTGTGAGACCTCATGTAATGAAGGGTCCATTCTGACACTACAGAACCAAGGACACGATGGTTACACTGCGGGACCCCATGAAACCATGGGACCATTCTGACACCCTGTGGTCTCATCCTCTTGAATTTCAACAGATCTGAGGAATGGCAGGACCTGCAGGCAGCACTGAAGGATTCTGGGGAGAACCTTTGATCCCTGGTCCAAAGGAAATCAGAGGAAGACCTCTGGTAAGATAAAGGCTCTCTTTACTTTCCTTTGCTTTCTTTTACTTTAAATTAAAGGTGTAAACTGCTAACCTGTACCTGTAATGGTAGTGATGATTGTCGCCTGTAAGGTGCAGCAAAAGCTTTGCAGGGTTTGGTTCAAGGTACCCAAGATTGGAACCGGGAAGTGTTCGAGTCCCTTCTGAGAGAAGGGGTTGAGTCTTTGTGCCATGACTGCCTGGTATCCATGGCACAAGTGTGTTCTGGTGATGCCTGTGAGAGCCACCTAAAACACAGAGACTGGACAAAATAAGAGAATAAAGGTAGGTATTTATTTGAAGGGCCTTCAAAGGTACATCTTGGGCAGTCAAAAAGCTACACCCAAGATGGACCCTGGGTCAGGGGTGCTTCAAACTTTAATGAGTTTGGTTCATTTGCATATTAGGATTAATTCTCCAAATATAACCTCAGTTCATGATGTAATTACCCCAAGTTTGCCCCCGCTTCAGAGGCTTTTCGTTTACACATTTTGTGGCCTGGTGTCCTTGATGTGGAAACCTAGAGAGGTTTGTTATGTCTAACCAGCATGATTGAACAGCAGCTAACAGGCCACAAGAAACTTCAATTACACACTAGGCAGTGCAGGGTTTGAAAAATATAAAAGTTAAAACCTAAGGCATCACTGGCAGATTCTGGGATCTCGAGAGCAATCCCATCCAGGAGCCAGCACTGGACCTGCACCCTGGTGGGAGCAGCGTGGTACGGATGGAAAATGGGCAGCTGAGTGTGCAGTGGGAACCTCGACCCAGGTCATAGAAGCCCAGGCTTTAGCTTTGAACACAGCAGCACAAAAAGCAGAATGAATGACCTTGCCTAGAAATCACTGAAGGACAAAGGGTGAACATATGGACTGATTTGAACTATGGGTTTGGAATAATACATGCCCAGGGAGCCATATGGAAGGAAAGGGCACAGGGGTCTCCTACTGAGTGCAAAAAGAAATCAGTCACCTACTGCAGAGTGTGCCAAAGCCAAAGAAGTGGCCCTGATGCCCTTGTAAAGCCCATCAGTTTGGAGACTCCCCAGTTAATACAGGGAATCCATTGGCTGACAAAACAGCTCAAGAGGGTGCTGAAAAACCTCTCCTTGCACTAATACCTAGCAAAAACTTGAATGTTCTGCAACAAAAACCAGATTCTAGTGATCAGGACAGGCAGTCAGCCCCAGCAGCAGCAGCTACGGAAAATCCCAGCAGGTGATTGGTAACCCCGTGTGGGCAGGTAATTGTAGCTCCACAATTAATGTATAATGGAACTAAAACACCAGGAAACACATTAGGAAATGGAGAATATGGTGGCCAGTTTACAAAGGCATCTAGTAAGCACAAAAATGGCAAAAAATAATAGATCAGTTGTTGAGAAAGATGTGATTGGTTTTGAAGGAAGAAGGCTGCCTCCAGGGCTCCTTAAATGGGAATAATCACCAGGTGATTTTGGCAAACTGATTTTGCAGAAGTGCCCAGGCAGAAGGGGGACTGGCCCATTTTGGCATTGGTGGATACTTTTTCTGGATGGCCAGAAGCTTTCCCATGTGGCTCCAACAAGACAAGGGAAGTCTCGGAAGTTTTGCTGAAATGAATATTTAATAGCAGTGAGACTAACTCTTGTAAGCCTTAAAAGGTGCATGGTTCTCAACAGATCATTGGGGCTGGACTCACCTGTACGTCCTTTCCAACCAGGAGATCCGGTGTGCATCAGAACCTGTGTCTTGGTTTTGAAAGACAGGTGTCTGCTAAGGAAGGCAGAAGCCCCCCTTGAAGTGGCAGATATAACCCCTTTTCCCTCCAAGTTATTATATTTTGAAATCAAGGGCCTTTAGGCAAAGATGTGGGAAATAGGAATAACAGTTCTTTACTATATTTATATATATATATGTATATAACCAGTCAAACAAAACAACAACAATTATGGCAGTAACAGCAAACACAAACCCAGTGCCAGCCTTCTCGGCTGTCAGGCCCTTTCCCCTCGGGTGCAGTTCCGCTCGCAGCCGGCAGGGGCGCTGGCGGCTCCCGGTGAGCAGGGCAGGTGCGATGGTTCCCCCGCGGCTGCAGGGGGCGCTCCGGAGCGAGCTCGGGAAACACGCGGCACCGGTGCCCTGGGATCCCGGGAGGGATGGAGCAAGGGCTTCACAAACCCTGGGCAGCCGATCCCGGACTCTCAGGAACAGCAGGCTGGAACGGCAGGCTGGAGTGGCAGGCTGCAGGGACGAACACAAATCCCAGGTGGCAGACGAGATGTATCCAGATGGGAAAACCCCACGGAGGCCCAGGCAGGCAGGGCGAGCAGGGCTACAGCGTAGCGAAAGCTCAAAGCAGCAGCGGGGCAGGGCAGCCACAGCCCGGCCTCCAGCAGGGCAGGGAAAGCGGCTTTTGGGGTCCCGGCGTTGTTTCCAGCAGGAAGAAAGAACGGCCAAAAGAAAGAAGCAGCAGCTCCTTTCTCTGCAGCTCCTCTCTCCGGACGCTCAGAGCGAACTGACCCCACACCCAGGTGTAGACAAAGGAGTAGCCAGGCCCGCCCCACCCCCCTTTTTGTCTTTCTTAAGTACAGATATTTGTCCCCTAGCAACATGCATATGGGAGAAAATTCCTTTAACAGGAAAAAACCTAAGACTAAACTAAAACCCCAACAACCTGGAATTTTGGAACAATCCAGCCAAAGTGGAAGGGACCATATCAAGTCCTCCGGGTAACCTACCCTGCACTCAAGGTAGAAGGAATCAAACTCGGGGCTCATCACATGTGGGTAAAACCAGCGAGCACACATTAAACACAGCAGAAACAAGACTGACTGACACCGTGGAGTTTGGGATTTTTACATAAATCCTATTGTTTTAGGTATTGGATATGATTTTCTAAAGGGATACTATTTATTTGATCTAGATTAGGATGATCAATAATTGCATATCTATAATAATAACAGAAGCTATATTGGTAACTTCTGGGAAGGGAAATGTGGTTTTCAAAGTCACTGCAAGATTTTGGCAGATTACAGAATGTAACCCCTGTAACAGCTTGTTTGCCAACACCAACCTCTGCAGAAAATCCAGTTCCGTGGGGAGCTTCAGTCAGCAATTTGACAAAAATCTGGGAACGCGTGTGGGAAGGAAATAGCACCCAGGGCACCTGGACAGGGATGGAAGGAGAATATTCCTTACCATGGACACATCCGAACAATACTGCTGAGAATTGTAACATTTCCAAACTGGATCTGGAAATTACCTCAGGAAATATTTCTCAGCTGACAGATTGCATTGATACCCCCTGGGGCTGTCAAATTCCAGCAGTATGGAATCTCCCTCAGACAGTACACTGGGAATATTTCCAGCCAGTTCAGGGGTGTCTGGGCTGGGAAGGGGGCCCAGGCCTCCCACAGGACCCCTTACAGGTGGGTATAAAATATCCTGATTTAATAAGGTCAGGGCCAAAGGATCCCAGGACAAAGGAAAAGGGGGATTGCCCTGGGACAGACACTTGAGCTGTTTGGAATCCTGAGGTACAGCGGCTCCTGGCTGTGGCCCAGGCTCTAAGGCTGGGCTGTGTCTGTAGAAATGATTCTGCCTTTCTCAGTGACACCTGGGCTCACCCAACAAACAACGAGAGTTGGAGAGACACGGACTGTCAGCAGGACATGGTCAGATCCTTAGGAGCCCCAGGATGGGTGGGAAGTGATGGAATTTGGAGCACACATTTGCCCCTGGGAGAATCAGGAGCACCATGGACACTGAGGGTATTAACGTTCCATCCCTCGTGCAAGGAGTCACCACTGGGAACCCGACTGTGGGAAAAGGTTAAAGGGGATGGAACTTGGAAACATCCCAGTGTGGGAACTACAGCAGGATGGATTTTAGAATCCATCTCTGCTCCGCAAAGATCTGCCTTTAGGAACAGACCAGCCACACACCACTGGGCTCTGCAAATGGAAACTTTAGTGAATGCAGCTCCTTTGGGGTTTGCTGAAATAAAGGAACAATTGCCAGCCCCAGCTAAAATGACCTTACAGAGCAGATTGGCTTTAGCCCTATTCCAGTTACATGGACAGGGAGTATGTGGATTCTTGAACTGAAACAATAGCACTTCTTGTGTGCACATTCCAAATGGGATGCTGGATTGGATGATCAGGTAGAGAGGATAAAATCGGTTGCTGCATCCAGCAGGGAATTAAGGGGAGGGTTAGACAGTTACTGGTTGGATAAAATATTTAAAGGACTTGGATTTTCTCTGACTGATGGTTGGCCTCACTTTTGCAAGGTATAATTGGGATCACAGCAATACTTGTGCTTATGACACTCTCTTTAAGCTGTGTAAAGAACATGGTTGTGAAAGCAGCTGAGGAACTCGTGGGATGTGAGTAAAGGAGCAGAGTGAGGCTTACGAAGGCTTGAAGGGAGGAGAAGCTTCACAGCCCTCCAAGGGGGGAGATTTGCCAGGTGAAAAATGGTTTGCACCTGGTGGGTTTATACAATGCTTATTCTCCAAAAGCCACTTGCCATGGAACCGCCCAAGGCTGATTCTGTAGGCAGCAACCAGCCCAGGTGTGCCAACTTTCACCAGTTCACCGGACAGTCAGGGCTGGCTTTGGGGTCAGCGACCACCAGGGACCCCCAAAGAGACCCCCAGGGCAGAAGAACGGATGTGCAAAGGGGTGGGGGAAATATGCAGTGATTTTGGGGAAATGATTATCGTGTGTGTGTTTATTGTGGGACAATCTGGGAATGTGTCTGTGAAACACAGTCTGCAGACAGGAACATTCCTGAACTCAGCACACACGACTTTGGGAGGGGCTCTCCCCTCGTGCATCCGGCCCAATAAAGAATGCTGCTGCTTCATGCTGCGCTGGTGCTGAGGAGGTTTTGTTTCACTGAAGTTTTGGTAACACCTCTGTGCCTGTGTCATAGTTATGCCTTTCCGTTCTGGGTCCTAAAGTCCTGGTCACAGTCTTAGATTGTTGCTCCGGCCCCTCTGTAATTTGCCGGCAAAGAGAGGGGCAAAGCAAGATGTGTTCCAACCCAAGACTGCGAGTTTCAAGGTCTTTAGTGTCTCTTTGTGGTCGCCAGCAACCTTGACCGCAGTAGAAGTGGTCAGCAAAACTTGGAATGGTCCCTTCCACTTGGCTTGCAAGGGGTCGCTGTCCCAGCACTTGATGTAGACCCAGTCTCCAGGCTGGAACGGATGAGCAGCTGTGTCCAATGCTATTGGTTTGCATAACACGACAACTCTCTGGAGCTTCTGCAAAGTGGAACTCAGAGCCATTAAATATTTCTGCAAATCATTTTTACCTCTCATATGAATTTCCCCTGGGATGTGTGGAACCTGGTATGGCCTGCCATATAATATTTCATAGGGACTGATGTTGTCCCTTCTCCTTGGCTGTATGCGGACTCTCAGCAAGGCTATAGGCAGGGCTTGAACGCATGTCATGGATGTCTCTTGACAAATCTTGCAAATCTGGGTTTTGAGGGTCCCATTCATGCGTTCAACTTTGCCACTTGCCTGGGGCCTGTATGGTGTGTGCAGGTCCCAGGTAAGTCCCAAAATCCTGCTAACTTCCCCAACCACTGTTGCAACAAAATGTGGTCCCCTATCTGATGACATTCCCAAAGGAGTCCCAAATCTTGGTATTATATGATTGAGCAAAGCTCTCACTACTTCTTTTGCTGTGTTGGTGCAACAGGGGAAAGCCTCAGGCCATCCATTGAAGGTGTCAACCAGTACCAGTATATACCTGCATCCCTCTTTGCATGGCATCTCAGCAAAATCTATTTGCCAGTAGTCTCCTGGGAGATCTCCTGTCTTTATCACTCCTAACACAACTCTCTTGCTTGTGTCAGGGTTGTTTTTACAGCAGGTTTCACACTTGCTTGTTACAGATTGTACAAGATCAGTCATCCCTCCCCCTATCACTACTTTCCTCAAATGTTTTAAAAGATTTTCTGTTCCCCAGTGGGTACTTTCATGCTCTCGTTGGGCTGTTTCCCAAAGGATCGGGGTGGAACTACGACTTGTCCTACTGGGGTTACAGCCCACCCACCTTCTTTGATTTCAGCCTTAAGCAACTTAATTAATTTGTGATCCCTCTGATCATATTTTGGGGTAAATGATGACAAATCTATCTCTTTCTGTGGTACCACTGCAAAAATGCCTTTTTCTGCAATTCCCCTGGCTGTTTCGTCAGCAAAACGATTTCCCAGTTCGGGGGCTGTTTTCCCTTTTTGATGACCCTTGCAATGCATGATAGCCACTTCTGTAGGCTTCCAAATGCTCTGTAAAAGTGCAAGAATTTGTTTAGCATGCTTAACCTCATTACCTTGAGCAGTCAGCAGGCCACGTTCCTTCCAAATAGCCCCATGGGCATGAACAACACTGAAGGCATATTTGGAATCAGTCCCTACGTTCACCTTCTTCCCCTCACTCAGTTCTAGAGCTCTCGTTAGTGCAATGAGTTCAGCTTTCTGTGATGATACATCTGGAGGCAAGGCTTTTTGCCTCAATGGTTTTATCTGAAGTGGTTACAGCGTAACCACTCATCCTCCTACCGTTTTCCATGAAGCTGCTCCCATCAGTGTACAATTCCCAGTCTGGATCCTTCAAAGGAACATCTTTCAGGTCTGGTCTGCTGGAATAAGTTTCCTCTATTGTCTGCAAACAATCATGCTCAGGCACACTGTCAAGTAATGTAGATGATAAAAACATTGCAGGGTTTACCACAGAAGTTGTCTTTAGAGTAACATCATCCTGTTCTAACAACACAGATTGGTATTTGAGCATCCTGCTAGGGGAGAGCCAGTGTCCCCCCTTTTGCTCCAGCACGTTTATCACTGCATGGGGTACATACACGACAATGTGCTGCCCAAGGGTGAATTTACGGGCCTCCTGTATCAGAAGGACTGTTGCTGCCACAGCTTTCAAGCATCCTGGCCAACCCTGGGCTACATTGTCTAGTTGTTTTGAGAAATAGGCCACAGCTCTTCGCTGGTCTCCAAGGTGCTGTGCCAGTACCCCCAGAGCAACATTCAGTCGCTCATGTGTAAAGAGTTCAAAAGGTTTAGTCAAGTCCAGCAGCCCCAGAGCTGGGGCTGACATCAAGGAATGTTTCAGCTGTTTAAATGCAGCCCTGGCATTCTCTATCCACATGATTATCCCCTTTTCAGCTGCTTTAAGGACCTCATATAAAGGTCTCACCAGTATACCGTAGTTTGATATCCACAGGCGACACCAACCCACCATTCCCAGGAAGGCCTGCATCTCCCTTACGGTATGGGGCTCTGGAAGTCGGCAGATGGCTTCCTTCCGTTCTCTGCTGAGCTGTCGATGTCCACGGAAAATTCCCAGTCCCAGGTATACTACTGTTTCCCTGGCAACCTGTGCCTTCTCTTTCGAGACCCGATACCCACTTTGGCCCAAAAAGTTCAACAGACTTACAGTGAGCTTCATGCAGTCATCTCGTGTCTTGGCCACTATCAAGATGTCATCAACATACTGGAGAACTGCTCCTCCTGGTTCTTGTTTCCTCCAGTCCTCAAGCTCCTTTGCCAGCTGGTTTCCGAATATGGTCGGGCTGTTTTTGAATCCTTGTGGTAAAACTGTCCAGGTGAGTTGGGTCTTCCTCCCTGTTTCTGGATTCTCCCACTCAAAAGCAAAGAGTTCTTGGCTATTCTTATGCACAGGAATGCAGAAAAAGGCATCCAGTCATTTCGATGGCATGGGCGCCCGCCCCTGACGAGGCTGGAGGCAGGGAAGGGGTGGATTGGCCACTGCCCCCTGACTTTTCCAGAGGCGGAGAAAGTGTAGACTGGCCACTGCTCTCTGACCGCCCCAGAGGCAGAGAAGAGGCAGGTATGCCACCGCCCCCTGACTTTTCCAGAGGCAGGGAAGGGGTGGATTGGCTGCCGCCCCCTGACCGGTCCAGAGGCAGAGAAGGTGCAGACTGGCCACCGCCCCCTGACCGGTCCAGAGGCAGAGAAGGTGCAGACTGGCCACCGCCCCCTGACTTTTCCAGAGGCAGAGACGGGGAAGGGGGAGGGGAAGGGGCAGGTTGGCCGCCCTTCCCCGAGTACCCTGTACACAGGAGTGAAGGTAGAAATGGACACAGGCAATTGCGGCGGCATTCCCCAATGCAGAGAACCGCAAGTTTCCGAGCCAGAGACAGGAGGAGCTGCTCGCTCTCCCCACCCTGCGGCACCGGAAGTGTTAAAGCTGAGGGCAGATGGGATGGCCCCGACCCAGGTGGCTCTTACAGAGCTAGGGATGGGAGAAGCTGCTTGCAGCCCCTGCCTCCCTACCCCTCCACTGCCGCAAAGAGCGAGATGGTTCCTGATCAATATTCGCCTGGAACAGGTTTTAAAACCAATGAACCAATTTCAATTAAAAGCGAATGGGATGATCTTGATACAGATGGTTCTCACGGGGAGGGAGGTAGAAGGAGGGGCAGGATAGCCCGAGAAGCTATGAGAGCAGTCAGTCCTGTCGCTAAACACACAAGGTCCAAAGCAGGTAAAGGGGGGGAGGAAGAACTTGTATTAGAAGCACCTCTGAGACAGGCTGTGGGAAATCAAGGAGCCATTTATATAAAAGTACCATTTTCTCTCGGAGAATTACAGCAGTGGAAAAACTCAATTGGGAAGTACATGGGGACAAAGAGAGACACGGACACAGAGATAGATTCGGCGGGGTGCATCTCGATGCATATGACCTAGACATGTACGCCTAAGGATCCTTAAAATAAATACCAAGGTAAAATCCCTTTTCCCCTTCTAACAGTGTATGCCTCTTGATTTTAAGACCAGGAAAAGGCATCAATAGAACCAAAGAGCAGCTGTGATGTCAGAAAGGGGCTGTGTGACATCACAGGGTGGGCTGTGACATCCCAGAACAGGCTGTGACATTGCAGAGTGGGTTGTGACATCACAGGGTGGCTGCATGACATCATAGCATCAGCTGTGACATCACAGAGCAGCTGTGTGATATCACAGAGAAGACTGTGACATCACAGATGAGTGGTGTGACATCACAGAGTGGCTATGTGTCTTCACAGAGTGAGCTGTGACATTGCAGATGTGGCTGTGATATCACAGGGCAGACGTCTGACATTAGAGAGCAGACTATGACATTACTGGGTGGTTGTGACATCATAGAGCAGGCAGTGACATCACAGAATGGGTTGCAACATCACAGGGTGGCTGTGTGACATCACCGGGTGGCTGTGTGACATCCCAGGGGGTTGGATGCCATGGCAACCCTCATCAGTTCCAGTTCCCTTGGAAACCACGCCAGGACCCATTTCTACAGTCAGGGACTGTGGCCACTTGCACACAGACCTGTGGCTGCCCTCGGCTGCCATGGCAGCCCTCAGGACAGAGCAGTGCCGGGGCTGGTGCCAGCTACAATTGCAGTGACACT
>NW_024580958.1:118626-133370 GCF_017639235.1 Corvus kubaryi
TGGGGGTGACTGGGATTAACTGGGATTTACAGAGCCTTCCCTGGGGACAGCTGGAAGTGATCCCCCCGTTCCTGCCGCCCTCCCTCGGGCACTGCCGCATCTCCCAGCCTGCGCTGCCGGGATCTGCCCGGAGCAGCGCGATGGCTCCAGCGCTGGGGCTGGGGGCTCCTGAGGGTGACGAGGGGGGACTGGGACCCCAGCACTGGGACCCCCTGAATCCCCCATTTCTGGACATCAGGACACCCCTGCTCCCCTTTTCCCTGTCATCCCATGTAGCTACAAAAATGCTGCTAGCAAGGATTTTCTTGCTATTTTCTAAGTCCATTTATTAGCACATTTCTCTCTCACCGAAGAGGCAGCAGAGTTATGTAAACAACCAAACACCTGCAGCCTTGAAAAGTCTTGTTTATGGTATAGCAGAAAAATATTTTGACAATGGATGTTTTAGGATTTTAGCCAATCACCCCAAGGGGTGGCTGATCCTTTGTCCAATTAGACTGTGAAGAAAAAAGTCTATAAAAGAGTTTGTAGAATAATTAAATAAATCAATCTTGCTGCACAATTCCTGCCTGCTGGATCTCCTCTCCTCCTCCTCCCTATGGCTGCGGGACATGGTGATATAGCCTAGGGCTCAGGCCTGTGGTAATATTTGGTGCTGCCCGACGTGATTTGCAATCTCTGACATGTCCTGCTGCTGCGAGCCAAGCCTAATGTCTCTAGAGGTACGCTGTTCCCCTTCCCCCCGGGACTGAGAAATGGCGAACAGCGGCTCACAAACCAACGCTGTGGTAACGGTCTGGAAAGGTGTGCTCAGTGTAATGCAAACCTCCATTTCTGAAAATTCAGTTCAGGAATTATTAGACTGGGCTACCTTAAAAGGGATTTCCATGGACAGAGATAGTGCCCTGGACTTTGCCTTATGTCAGGAACTTGGCTGTGCTGTCTGACACTAACTCCCATTTGGGGACCCAGCAGTGTTAGAATTATACTAGACCTGGTGTTCATTATTTATTCTGCTAACAGACCTTGACTGTTGCAGCAGAGCTGGCTCGCCTATTTCGGTGATGAGTGACGGAGGAATGTCCGAGGGGGACCCCGCTGACTGGGCTCCACAGGCAGAGCCTGCGCCGCCTCACCCTGCACAGTCGCAGGACTCCGTGGCCCCCAGGGACCCCGCGCCAGCAGAGGCGGGGGTGTCGGGGCAGTGGGGGGGCACATAGTATGCCTTGCCGCTCGACTCGGCGGTGGCCACGGCTTATCCAGGGCTGCGAATTAGCGGCTTAGCAACTTGGACCCCCGTGGCACCTCCTAGCCCGTCTGCACATGCATTGGCTGCGCCAGGAACACCTGGATCTAACTTCTTAGCCGGCGTAGCGCCAGGCGTGACTGCACTGAGACTGCCTGGGTGTGGTCCTCTGCCCTCCTTGGCGCTCGACTGTTCTGCGCAGTCGCAGAACCGAGCCATCGACCTTTTAATACAGCATCTGCCTTTGCTGACAGAGTTAGTGAACATATCACGGAAGCTGGAGGAACTGCTCAGCTTGCAAAAGCATCTGCTGCAGATGCCAGAGGCATCCTGCTGTGCAGGGTGTGCCGGGCCCACACTGCCCGCGGGAGACGCAGCTCCGAACCAGGAAGCGGTGCAGCCCGCGGCAAACCCAGAAGTAGTGCTGCCGCAGGAAAACCTGGAAGCGGCGGCGGCTGCAGAGCAGCGACCGGGGGCAGTGGCGCCAAATGTGGCCGGGGAGCGAGAAACGACAGCAGTTTCAGCAGCGGCGCTGAACGCAGAGCAAGAGATGAGTGCAGCCCCAGAGACGGTCGCAGCAGCTCCAGTACCAGTTCGGTCAGGACCAGCCGAGACAGCATCCCGTAAAGAGGCTGCTGTTAAAACTGCAGTGCAGCCAGCTGTAGTCTGTGCTGTCTGTTCTGCCTCTAGCCAGCCTAGCCAGAGTTTCTCTCTCCGTCCACCACTGTTGGCTCCCAGCATCTCAGAGTTGCCTTTGCCTGATGACTCATCATCAGGAAGTGAGGCAGATGAGGTTCTGGCCCTAGGGCGCAAAACTGCCATAGCCGGGCAGTGAAGGAAAAGGCTGCTCCAATCTCGCCCCTGGACCTTTCAGGACTGCACGGTAACAGTGCGTCCGACCCACTACAATCGCTTCTTAGTTAAGATGCGGGCATTGGAGGAGGGTGACTGGAGGTTATTGGAAACACTTGGAATACCAAATAGTTTTGAGGATTCTGGGGGTAATCGAGAAGCGGTTACACTCCATCCACAGGCTGTGCCAGAAGTTCAGGATGGTAGTGACTCCCCAAAAGGGGAGATCCAAGCTTTCCCAGTGTATAAGGCTCTCCCAAATTCAGGGGAGCATGACAAGCATGAGGTGATTGCTTGGAAGGTTGCCCAGGATCTGCAATCCAAGGTGGCACAACATGGGCTAGGTTCTGCTGAGGTTATGCAAATAATAAGGGTGATAAATACAGATTTGCTTTCTCCATTTGATATCAGACACTTAGGTGAAATTCTATTTCAACCTGTACAATTTACAGTTTTTGAGGAAACCTGGAGAAAGCTGGTGGACAAGGCTGCATTAGGGAATATGCAGCGGCCTGCTGCCGATCCTAGATGGACAGTGGGAACAGATGCTCTTATGGGGACTGGTCCCTTCTCTGATCCCAGCCTACAGGGTATTTTGTCCTCTAGCATCCTGCAGCAAGCTCAACAGGTCGGCATGGCTGCCCTGTTGAAAACCATAGAGTTGTCGGCACCCAGAAAGCGATATACTGAAATAGTTCAAGGGAAATCAGAGTCATTCCTCTTTTTTGTAAAGAAAGCCGCTGCTTCTCTTGAGAAGCAGGTTGAGGATGACGGGTTAAGACAGTTGTTGTTAAGGCAGTTAGTGAGAGATAACGCAAATGAGGAGTGCAGAAAAATCATAGATGCCTTACCAGGGGATCGTGAGGTAACAGACATGGTCGAAGCCTGTGCTAAGGTGGGATCTGGGAACCAGAGAAGGTCTGCTTTGGCTGCGTTCCTGCAGCCTGTTCACGCATCTTCTGGTCGTGAACCAAAGCAACCCAAACAGGCCAAAAAACAGAAGCGGCCTAAGCCGAGCCAAAAAGAAAACACACCGATCCCCCAGTGCAAGAGGTGTGGCAGGCCAGGGCATTGCACGGGCTACTGTAGATCCCGGACTCATGCCGATGGTCAGCCGTTGTCGGGAAATTTCCGCCGGGCTGCAAGGAGCGGGAATTGATCTCTGATGCAGTCGCTCCCCCAGAGAGTGGCACAGGTACAGGCACAGGCCTACCCAGCCACCCTAGAGACAGCACCCAGGGATCAGATGGCACCCACGGATCAGACGGGTTTGACATCCACACCGCAGCTGCAGTCGTCTTAGACTCTAGCGGTATTTATAAGGTTCCCTTGGACGCTTATGGACCCTTAGCCCAGGGATCCAGTGCAATGCTGGTGGGAAAACCTGACGTTGCCCATCAAGGAATCTTAGTGCACTCAGGAGTTATTGACGCTGACTTTAAAGGTCAGATTTGCGCTATGGTCTCCACGCAAAAACCCCCTGTAACTATTCCTGAAAAGACCTGCCTTGCTAAATTAGTGCCTTTTAAGTCTTGTGTCCCCAGGATAGAACAACAAACTCATGAAGATAACGGCAGTGGATCTACGGGACTTCCACAGGCCTTCTGGACTGCAGACATCTCTGATCAAAGGCCACAAATGACATGAACCCTGATCCTGCCGAACGCCCGTCCGCCCCGCATTCAGCTTCGAGGTTTGATTGATACGGGTGCTGATGTAACTATCATCTCCTTCTCTGCATGGCCTCCCTCATGGCCTTTAGCCCCGGTGGGATCGGCCATCGCAGGATTAGGAGGAACCACACAGAGCTATTTAAGCAAATGGCCTGTGGTGGTGAAGGACTCAGCTGCACACAGCTGCAATTAGGCCTTATGTTACTACCACTTCCCTTAACCTTTGGGGATGGGACATGTTGGCAGCTTGGGGGTACGGATTGGGACAAATTTTTAGCAGGGGTCACTGTGCGTGAGGGCGCACAGTATCCTACGCTGCCTTTGCAGTGGTTGATTAACACACCAATCCGAGTCAGACTCTGCTCAGTTATTTGAATTCAGGGCTGTTATCATGGCTTTTCAATGATTCTCACAGGAACCTTTGAATTTGGTTACTGAAGCCAACTAGCAAAAGCTTTGTATACAATCAATCACCTTATGGTACCACAAAATTCAAATAATCCTGTTATTCTGAATCATTTTCTCTCATTGAAGTCTGCAGGCGAGACACAATTGCCCTGGGCAAAAGTCTGGGTGTGGAATTTACTAACCAGTGGGAAGGCCCTCATGAGCTTATCATTTGGGGTCGTGGGTATGCTTGCGTTTCCACAGATACTGGGATACTGTGGCTACCTTCAAAATGCGTTCGCCCTGACCTACGGCACCAGAGGCAGAACAGGCAACCTACAAATGATGACCAGAACACCAACCATCCAAATGGTGACCAGAATGTAGATCATCAGCCTAATGACTCTTCTGATGATGACCAGGATGTCAACCATCAGGCAGATGGTCCTTCTACAAGCAGAGACTGGGATGGTCCTTCTACAAGCAGAGACAAAACTTTAAATTTCTTATTATGGAGTCAGATAGTTAAAGCCTTAAGGACATATTTAGAATGAATAACTGATGTAGATTTCTATTTAGGATTAATAGTAGAGTTGTTATCTTATCAAACAAAAAGGAGGAATTGTAGGTACAAAAATGCTGCTAGCAAGGATTTTCTTGCTATTTTCTAAGTCCATGAGAGACTTTTCTCTCTCACAGAAGAGGTAGCAGAGTTATGTAAACAACCAAGCCACCTGCAACCTTGAAAAGTCTTGTTTATGGTATAGCAGAAAAATATTTTGACAATGGATGTTTTAGGATTTTAGCCAATCACCCCAAGGGGTGGCTGATCCCTTGTCCAATTAGACTGTGAAGAAAAAAGTCTATAAAAGAGTTTGTAGAATAATTAAATAAATCAATCTTGCTGCACAATTCCTGCCTGCTGGATCTTCTCTCCTCCTCCTCCCTATGGCTGCGGGACACGGTGATATACCCTAGGGCCCAGGCCTGTGGTAATAAATGGAGGATTGTTGTTGTTCTCTAAACCTTCTTCTTCTTCTACCACTCCATATTCTGCAGTAAAAGTAATTTGGGATGATAGGAGAAAAAATTCCACAGTTCCAGGCCATATTACTGAATAATTTCTAGGAAAGTGAAAATAAGATATGTTTTTAGTAACCATTGGTTAAATTATCTTTAAAGGGCTGTGTAAATCTTGATAATTAGACTTTTCTCCTTCTTTCACTGCTCTATGTTATGCCTGGGTCACGCTAGTGGCTCTGTTCCTCTGATAAGACTTAATAAACAACTATCTACCAGCAGAGAGGGCTGAAAGTCTCCGTTTGTCTCTCAAAAACCCTGGCAAAGACTTTTAGAAACGCTCTCCTATCAGGAGAGGTTAGATTTACGGCATGGATCAGTGTCACAGAAAAAGTCAGTATTTTGTTTCTCATATCAGAGCACATTCTTTGCTTCCAGGATTTTTTGCAGAAGGAAATGCAAGAGTTGATGAATTGACAGTAGCTGTTGTTAATACTGTGCCTAACATTTTTGAACAAGCAAAACTGAGTCATGCTTTTTTTCATCAAAATGCACAAGCACTTATGCGAATGTTTCATCTTTCTAGGGATCAGGCAAAAGCAATCATAAGTGCCTGTCCTGACTGCCAACTTGTACAGCCTCCTGTCTCAACGGGAGCAGTCAATCCACAAGGATTGCAAAGCTTGCAATTGTGGCAGACGGATATTACCAAATTCCCATCTTTCAGGAAATTTAAAAATATCCATGTATCCATAGATACCTTTTCAGGTGCAGTCTTTGCTTCAATACATACAGGTGAGACAGCCAGTCACACTTGTCAGCATTTTTTGCAAGTGTTTGCTTCATTAGGGGTACCTCAAGAAATAAGAACAGACAGTGACCCTGCATACAAGCAAAGAAATTGGCTGATTTTCTAATGGATTGGGGAGTGTGGCACACTTTTGGTGTTCCTTACTCTCCCACAAGTCAAGCCATTGTTGAAAGAACACATCACTCTTAAAACATATTCTAGATCAACAAAAACGAGGGTTGGCACAGGCAACACCACAGATGAGGTCAAGCAAAGCTCTGTATGTCTTTAATTTTTTAAACAGCTCTTTTGTAGAGCCTGATCCACCAATTTTCAGACATTTCTCTAACAGTACAAGAGCGAAAAGAGAATCCTCCAGTGCTAATCAGAAACCCAGAAACAGGAAAGATTGAAGATCCATTTCATTTAATAACATGGGGCAAAGGGTTTGCTTGTGTTTCCACAGGCAATCAACTCAGATGGCTTCCAGCAAAGAACATGAAACCCTATCAAGCGCGAAGGAACACTGACAACCCCACAAGTAAAGAAGCAGGCACACAGACATGAGCTGAACAGAGATTGCAACCTCTGCCTGACATCTTGCATTCTATCTACAGAAGACTGTGAACTTTGGGTGGGGGAATCAGCAGTATTGTAGAATTTTTTGTTAGATGATAGTGTAAGAAGAATATGGAACTTAATCGAAAATTATGCTTATGCTTTTTTGCTTTGCTTGCTTTTGGCTATGCAGATTTACCAGTTAACCAACCTAAAGTAATGTTTGGGTGACTTTAGCTAATGCATCAGGTTTAGATACTATGTGTTTGTCCAACACAACCTCTGAGAAACCATATTCCACCTGTTTGGTTGGTGTGCCAATGGATGCTTGGCCAATCCCGACAGAAATTGATGAAGCTATTCAAGGTCCCTTTGTTAAGACAAATGTGTGGAATTACTACAATCCAATAGATGCATGGGATTGGTGGGTTCCTCACCTTCCCAAGGCATCTTTTGAACCTCAAGAATTAAAAATCCTTGGTTCTACATATATGACCTTTTGTGTCAAATTTAATTATGCAAACAAGGGTCAACCTTTAATTAAGGATGTTACTCCTTATCACAATTCATATAAAAATCAGACCTCATGGTGCAATTATATTTCTTTAGTTCATTCTGTATATGATACTCCCTTACAATTACCACATGGAGTATTTTTCATTTGTGGAGATAGAGTTTGGCCTGCTATCCCAGCATACATCACTGGTGGACCATGTAGCGTGGGAAAACCTACTTTGCTGACACCCAGTGCAAAACTGCTTGCTTTTATGAGACACAAAAGGTCTATTCTTCTGTATAAGCCAGATTGTAATGATGATTTTGTACCCTAGGGTTCTGTAAAAAGGCTCTCAGCAGCTCTTCTTTTACCACAACTTGCTTCAGGAGTTGCACTGAAACAATTAGACTGACTAGGGTGTTGGCTAAATAAGGAATTCAATGCTACTTCCCTTGCATTAAGTGATATGCTAACAGATAACCAAAGATGTCAGACGTGCAACTTCGCAGAACAGGGCTGCAATTGATTTCCTTTTATTAGCACATGGATATGGGTGTAAAGATTTTGAAGGACTGTGTTCTATGAATTTATCTGATCATTCAGAGTCCATTCATAAGAGTATTCAACAACTAAAAGAAGGTGTGTCAAAGATTAGAGTTGATAATGGAACTTGGTTAGATAATCTGCTTGATGGATGGAATTTAACAACGGGTGAAAGAGCTTTTAAAGATGGGTTTTTATGGATACAAATATGCTGCTAGCAAGAATTTTTCTTGCTTCTTTCCAGTCCCGTGAGATATTTTTCTCTCTCACAGAAGATATTAGTAGAGTTCTACAAACTATGAACACCTGTGACCTTGCAAACTTTTGTTTATAATACAGCAGAAAAATATTTTGAAAATGGATATTTTAGGATTTTAGTCAATCACCCAAAGGGGTGGCTGATCCTTTGACCAATTAGACTATGAAGAAAAAAAGTCTATAAAAGAGTTGTAAAATAATTAAATAAATCAATCTTGCTGCACAATTCCTGTCTGTTGGATCTCTCTTCTCCTCCCTACCACTGCAGGATACCGTGATAGCTTTTTATATATTAGTTATCATCATAGTTGTGTTAATAATGGTGCCTTGTTTGCTTCAATGTATTCGGCAAATGATCAACAAAGCTATTTGGGAGTCTACATGGTTCAAACAGGAGGGGGAGATGTTGGAGTGAAAGCTCCTCTGGACTCAGGCCCAGAGGGAAGCCAAAGCACAGGGGTTGAATTAAAACCTTTGGACAAGCTGAGATACATGAAGCCACACCAAAGTGAAATAGAAATACAGAATTTTAACTTTTAGGAGAAATATATGCTAAGTGCCTTAAACATTAAGAAGCTGTAGCAGAGACCTTAAACACAGTTCTTGCTACAGCAGTGTTACCCTTTCACAGAATTCTTTACTTTAGACAAAATATAGATAGAATTATACTGTTCACATTTTTTACATAGAGTGTTCACATAAACAATAAGAGCTGATAGAAACTGCATCCACAAATCTGTGTAATACCTATGTAACACTGGTGTAAGGCTTACGACTTAGAATTAGGCCAGGATAGGTTAAGAAAACTGGAATCATGTGTTAATCTTATTGGTCAATTAACAAATATAATCCACACTTCTGTAAAAAAAAATATAGAGTATAGAGCATATAGAGTACAGACCATATAGAGTATATAGAGTATATAGAGTATATAGAGCATATAGAAGAAGAAGAAGCTGTGTTTTGCCTGCTGTTTGCTGTTGCTGCTTAGCTTTATCATGTAACTCCCTTCAAACTCTGCCTTCAAGAAAGCTATGAGACTATGAAATAAAGAACTTAGCAGAACAGCAGCCTCCTCTTCTCTCTTACCCTGGTCCGAGAAGGAAGGGTACCCCATCTGTCTTGGTTTGAAAGACAGGTGTCTGCCAAGGAAGGCAGAAGCCTCCCTTGAAGTGGCAGATGTAACCCCTTTCCCTCCGAGTTATTATAATTTTGAAATCAAGGGCTTTTAGGCAAAGATGTGGGAAATAAGAATAACAGTTCTTTACTATTATATGTATAACCAGTCAAACAAACAGCAATAACTATGGCAGTAACAGCAAACAATCCCAAACCCAGTGCCAGCCTTCTCGGCTGTCAGGCCCTTTCCCCTCGGGTGCAGTTCCGCTCGCAGCCGGCAGGGGCGCTGGCGGCTCCCGGTGAGCAGGGCAGGTGCGATGGTTCCCCCGCGGCTGCAGGGGGCGCTCCGGAGCGAGCTCGGGGAGCACGCGGCACTGGGGGCCTGGGATCCCAGAAGGGATGGGACAAAGGCTTCACAAACCCCTGGCCGGACCCTCGGGAACGGCAGGCTGGAATGGCGGGCTGGAAGGGCAGGGACGAACAGGAATTCCGGGTGGCAGATGCGATGTATCCAAGTGGGGAACCCCCCGGAGGTCTAGGCAGGAAGGGCGAGCACGGCTACAGCGTAGCAAAGGCTCGAAGCAACGGCAGGGCAGGGCAGCCACAGCCCAGCCTCCAGCGGGGCAGGGAAGGCGGCTTTGGGATCCCTGTGTTGTTTCCAGCAGAAAGGTGGCTGAAAAAGAACCAGCAGCTCCTCTCTCTCTCCGAACACTGAGACCCAACTGACCCCACACTCAGGTGAAACAAAAGAGTAGCCAGGCATACCCCACCCCCAGTGGTTAGCTCTTTGTTTTCTTAAGTATCCAGTGATCAGCGATTTGTTCCCTTAGCAACATGTATGGGGGGGGGGGGGGGGGATTCCTTTAACAGAAAAAATAAACTGGGACTAAACTAAAACCCCATCAAAAGCTCAACACTTAGGGATTTTATTAAACAACCCCAGTTTTATTGAATGAGAAATTGTCATAGGTTAGCAAGCATAGTCCCGGAAGGGACGTCCTTGCTAAGGGGTGCTTACAGTTTCCTCTGGGAACTGATAGAACCTATCAGCTGGCCAGTTTGAATATGGACAATTCTCTAAGCCACTTAAAGTTGTGATCACCTCTGTGATCCACATTTAAGAATAGGCAAACTCCCCCTCCAAGCTCTCTCTCGTTTCCGGCGCTGGGACAAGTGGCTGCAGGCCCCGTGTGGGGGCCAGCGGGCCCGGCCAGGCCCTGCCTGGGCCAGGCCGGGCCGGGCCACGGCCATCCTGAAGCCATGGACCTGTTCCAGCTGTGGAACCCCCCCCACTGCCTTGCCGTGGGCAGCCGGAGCAGCTCGGCTCTCCCCCCTCTCCACTGCGATAAGAAAAATACAACATTCCAGCTGCAAAGCTGCAAGGCCGAGGTGAGATTAACCCTTTTATTGCTGTGAAGAGCTGAAAACCTGAGGGAAGAGAGAGAGGAGATGCTTAAAGCTGAAAGTCTGTTGTGAAGCTATGATATATCAGAGTATCCTGTTGTAATTTCATGAAGATATGGGGGGTGGAGTGTTCAACTCGTGAGCAAAAGCACCTGCGCTGAGATAGGCAGATGCTGACGCAGCTGTAATTTCATGAGAAGTTTGGACAGGGAGAGATGAACCAGATGAGGACTTTTGCTCCAAACGGGAAAGGAGAAAACCTCAGTCCGTAGAGATGTACCAGATGAGGACTTTTGCTCCAAATGGGAAAGGAGAAAACCTCAGTTCCTAGAGATGCTCCCAGAGATAGTCCTAAAGATGAAGATGATGAAGACCCTTTGCTCCCAGGGAAGGAGAAGGGCCTCTGTTTTTGTTTCTGAACGGCTCAACCTTAAAATTGTACCCCAGAAAACTTCAAGAGTGGACCCTCGAAAGCAGTTGCGGGAAAAGCTGCAAGTCGGGGGAAAGGACTCACACGCAGGCAGAGAGACTCCTCTTCCTAAATGGACTGAACAATATTTGGAAGTGGGTGGCTGTCTCGTTGTGATAATGTTTTCATAGCATGAGCAAGAAGAGACTTCTCTTTCTAAATGGACTGAACAAGGTTATTATGGAAGTGGTAAACAGACTGAACATCTTAAGGGTTGTCTTTTCACATTGTCAGTGGGAGAAGGGAGGAAGGTGGGGGGAGGAGGAGAGTTCTGAAGGTGGTATAATTTTTTTTCCTTCTTCTTTTAGGTCTGTTAATAAACTTCTTTATATTCTTTCAAGTTTGGTGCCTGTTTTGCATTTCTCCTAACTCTTATCTCACAGCAGATAAACAGTAATGAGTATTTTGGACCAAACCACTACACTAAATTGGTGTTTCCGCCCGGTTACAAACCGAACTCGCGACAGAAATGTGATGTAGAGATATAGAAATAATATAAACAAAATTGCCAAATCAAATTTAATAAAGAAATGACATTTATTATGCGACCGAAATATCGGGTTCAAACGCCAGGATCGAGAAAAACAGCACCAAGCCCGGGGTCGGAGCTGGGTGAACACGCATAGATCTGATCTCTATCGCATCAGACCTCCCAAGTTCACGAATGCTGCTTTGGCTGGTCCCTTCTTATACAGTTTTTGGGTAGAGTCCAAATTAATTCTATTCTTCTTGTATTCATGAAGTTTTCTTGTCCCGGAGTTGGGCCGCACAAAGCCTTTCCTGGGTCTGATGAATTGTCCATCCTGGGTGATGAGTGGGCCATTTCTGCTGATGGATGGGCCATCTCTGGTTCCTGGAATAGTTATTTTTAGTTCCCGGAATGTCCAATTCCTTATCAGATGTGATGTAGATATCAGAGTGTGGTGATCAAGTCATCATGGTGCAAATGTCCCGGTGATAAGATCCAACCCCACCTAGGTGGAATCCTCACTTATTGTGAAAGAAATACTTTTAGTGTTGTGAAATTTTTCTCTCAGCCAGGCTGGTGCAGGGATTTAGAAACTCGGTCTCTGTAGGGTCTAATTACGTTTCAGTTTTATATATAATAGCACAAATTACATAGTTTATTTATAACAGAAAGAAATATGAAAAAACCTGTCAGAGACAGGGAGAGAGAGAGAGTGGAAGATAATCAGTTGGAGCTAGATGAGCTTTAAGGACGTTCCCGACCCAACCCATTCTGTGACTCCAGAAGTTGTATGGAGTCCAAAAGTGACATCCACAGCTGCTTTCTGCTGAGCAGGCCCTGGGCAAGGACACAGGAGCAGGAGTAAATGGTGCACCGCTTTAGTTACAGGATCGCCAAGAAGTTTCTTTCTGGTGGATTTTTTATGTGCACAATAGATGTGAAAATGGTGGAAAGAGCCTTTACAGCATCCAGAGCCACAAAAAGCTTCTGAAGGACTCATCCCCAGATTCTGCTCCTGGGAGCACTGGGGGTGAGGGGCAGATGCAGGTGGGTTCCAGGTGGGGAGCACCGGGCGCTGCAGGTCTGCCTGGCACCTGGGGAGTCATCAGCGAGAAAAGCTCTGAGTGGCAGAAATCTTATTTGGGGGAGGGCTGGAGAAATGGGGCACTCCCCATCCATCAAATGTGGGACCCCCACAAGCCGCTTATAACCCCCAAAACTGGTGGAAAGCAGCAGGGTTCTCCCTCAAACCAGCTCCTTGTGTCCCTCCATGTGGGGCCCCAGCTCTGAGTACTGGAGCCACGTGTGCCACTGCTCTCAGGAACAACCACTAAGAACTGTGGGAGTACTCCAAAAACACCTCATCAGGAATGGGGGATACCCTGAAATCTCTCCAGAAACATGGGATACCCCAAAACCCACTTAGGAACAGGGATCCCCCCCCGACACATCATCCCCAGCCTTCAGCTGTCTCATTCCATACCCCATCCCAGCCTCCCAAACTCCAACCCACCCCTCCTGGGCATGAAGACCGCCTTTCCAAGCCCTATTTCCCCTATCCCACCCCCTCCTAAACCCCATCAACCTGCTCCAAAGCCCCTCGGCAGGGTTGGGCTCCTGCCATGGCCCTGTGTGCCAGGGACCGGCAGCGCTGGGTGCAGGGACCCCAGGGAGGGTACAAAAATGTTGTGAGATGGGCGTGTGCAGCTGGCCAGGGCAGAGGAACAGCACGGACAGGGGGGCACAGCCTGCAGGAGAGACGGCCAAGGGCTGGGCAGGGCTGGGCAGGGCCAGAGGCACCCAGGGCTTTGTCCCCTGGGCTCTGGGACTGCTTCTGGAAGCCCCACAGAAGGAACTTTCCATTGAGGGGCTGCACTTTGGTTCTCCCTCACCCTCCCTGAAGAGGCTGGCAGGGGTTGCATTTTATGACATTTGTCCTTCCTCCCCCTCACATCCCACTGCCCCAAAACAGCCCTGAGCCACCCGGGAGGGACAGGCCCTGCTGTGCCAGGCCTGGGCTCAGGGCTGGGTCTTTCTGCTTCCTCCAACCAGCCCAGGGCTTTCTCAGCATTGCAGCTCCCTGCAATCCTGGCAGAGCTCAAGGATCTGCTCTCACAAGTCCCTGGGGAGGCTTTGGCAGTCCCTGCCCTCAGTGGGACCCATTGGTGTTCCAAGGGACTTGGAGTTTTGCTTCTGACTCCTTGAGCAGCTTCTTCAGCCTTCTCTCAGTCCCTGAGGGTCCTGGACTCAGCCCCAAATCCACTGTGGGGCTCATTAAAATACAGAAAGCCTGAAAGAGCTCTTTCTCTTCCTTCAATTGTCTTCAAGTATTCAGGGCTTCTACAGCTCACTGGAGTCAGTTTGGAGTTCTGTTAAGGAGGAAGATTTCAAAGTACGCCTTGTGACTTAATTTTTTTTTTTTTTTTTCAGAGAAGAGGTGATAGAAGCATTCTCCAATTAATTTGGATGCTGAATGTCTCCTTAGGAGGTCTGGGCATGTAGCAGAATGAGCCCTTTGAAGGCTGACCCTGTTTGGACAACCTGCTCCTCACCCCCAACCTCACCATGTCTGACATCGCCCACCTGGCACTGACATCTCTGTTCCCTGCATCAGAACCTTGTCCCTGAGCTCTGCAGCTGGCTGTCCCAGCCCACTGCACCATGTCCCACCTGCTCTCCTCAGGGCTCTGCCTGCACACAGGCCCCAGAGAAGTTTTCCTGTTTGTAAGGAAAGAATGGAAAAGCCTGAGCAGGTTTCCTAAACAACAAACCCCGCTCGCAACCGCATGCTCAGTACAGGCTGCCTGGAATGATGTCACCTTTCTACAAGGGACAGCATGACCAAACGTGATCTCTGTGAGCAGAATTCTCTGAGTCTTGCAGCAGAATTCTCTGTTCCCGTCCTTTGCCTTGATCTCTGCTGCAGGTGGAAGCTGCTGGTGCCATTCTCATCTTTAACCCCTCCTTGGGATGCAGACAGATGTGCCCAGGTGTATCAGGCAGGGGTTGCTCAGTGTTTATGCAAAGCTATTGTGCTCCTCACAGAACCAAGGAGATCTTTGTGACACCGTGGAACCTCCTGGAACCAAGGGCCCATTGTTTCACAGAGGAGCCTCATGGAACCAGAGGGGCCATTGTGACACTGCACAACCAGCAGAGCTGCTGGACCTTGTCACCTGTCACCTGCCCCTGCCCGCGGGAGGCACAGCAGAACCAGCAACTTGGGAGCCTCAGGAATGCCCCTCTGGGATCCATGGCACACACTCCAAGGGTCTGGAGTTCCAGGTTCCAGCAAGGAAAAGATGTTCCTGCCCTTGAAGGCAAAGCTCTTGAGAAGGGGTCGAAAGCCAAGTGGAGCAAGATCTTACAGTGACATTTCACTGCCAGCCGTCGTAACTTCACCCATGGTTGTTGTAGCTCATGGACTGGGAACAAAATCAGGGGAGGGTCTTTGGCTGGG
>NW_024580959.1:0-10143 GCF_017639235.1 Corvus kubaryi
GGGGGGGGAGGAGGGGGAAGGGGAACGCCCCCCTTTTTCCCCTTCCCTCCCCCGGCCCCCCCGGGGTCTTTTTTAAGCCACTTTTGGGTTTTTCACTCTTTTTTTGGGTTATTTGGGGGGGGGTCTCCCCTACCAGCACCAATAAACGGTTTTCTACGGGACCCTCGTGGCCTTGGGGGGAGTCCCTGGGGGGGGCCACCGGGGGCGGGGCTTTAATGGGCACCCCCCCCATCAGAGGAGGACACGTGCTCAGCACCTGCTGACTGATCCGTGTTCTCCTCATGCGACCCCTCCCCACCAGACACACCCGAACGGCCGCGCCCACCCCCCATAGCCCCGTCCCTCAAAGGCAGCGCGAGCAGGACACCAAAAGTGCTTTAATGCGTGGGGGTGTGGCCTGTCGCGACAGGGGCGTGTCCAGAGCCCGCCGGGGCGTGTCCAGAGCCAGCGGGGGCGGGGCCAGCCCCAGCAGCGGCCATCACAGCTTGGGCAGGGGCGTTTCCTGAGCTCCCTAGGGCGTGTCCGGCCCCTCCCTGGGCGTGTCCGGCCCCTCCCTGGGCGCGTCCCTGGGCCCGCAGCTCGTCCAGGTCCCTCTGGAGCTGCTCGAGGCCCTGCCGGAGGTCACTGAGGGTCTGCTCCAGGTGCTCCTCGCGGCGCCGGCTCTGCCCTGCCTGCCGCAGGTACTCGAGGTAGAGGCAGAGCCCCCCGACCCCGAAGACCAGGGCCTCCCCCAGCAGCTCGGCCCCGAGCTCGGCCGCCGCGTCCTCATTCAGGGGCTTCACGGCCGCCCCGCGGAAGCCCAGGAGGCGCATCTTGGTTCGCATCTCCACCCAGTGGTAAACTGGGGGGAGAGAAAGGGGTTAGGGACCCCCGAAAGGCGGGTGCGGACAGCCCCAAACCCAGCCAGAAACGCCCCTAAATCTGGCCGTAAATCCCCTCCAAGTCCAGCCACAGATCTCCCACAAACCAATCCCAGATCCCCCCCAAGTCCATCCACAGATCCCCCCCAAATCCATCCACAGATCCCCCCTAAACCCATCCACAGATCCCCCCCAAATCCATCCACAGACACCCCCCAAACCAACCCCCTGCCACAGCGTCCCCACGTGTCCCCAACGTCCTTGTTACCCCCCCTGACTCACACTGGGCAGGCGAAGCACCGGAAGAAGGGGCTGGAGCAGGGTCCCCCCCATGTCCCCCGGTGTCCCCACGCCCCCGTGACCCCTCCCTGCCCCCTGTCACTCGCGCTGGGCAGGGAGCAGGCAGATATGGGGCTGGAAGGAGGGTCCGGGGCGGGGTCCCCCCGTATCCCCCGGCGTCCCCAAGGTGTCCCCACGCCCCCCGTGACCCGTCCCCGGCCGCGGTCACTCACGCTGGGCGGGGGGCAGGCAGATGTAGGTGCGGAAGAAGGGGGACGCGCGCGCCCCCGCCTTGATGCGCGCGGCCAGGGGCCGGCTGAGCTGGCGCGCGCCCAGCGTCAGCAGCTTGGCCAGCGGGAACGCGCCCGCCACCATCCTCGGCGCGGGGGGCGCGCGGTGATGACGTCACGCCGCACGCGCGGGCGCGCACGTGGGTGTGGAGGCGGGGGCGCGCCTCAGGTTTGGACACGCCCCCCCTTGGTGGCGCCCCCTGGTGGATGCGCGCACACCCTCCGTAGGGACACGCCCCCTTCTCCTGGGGACACGCCCACACAGCCGGGGGACACTGGGGGACACTGGGGGACATTGGGGGACACTGGGGGACAATGGGAGACACATTGGGGGACACTGGGGGACACTGGGGGACAATGGGGGACATATTGGGGGACACTGGGGGACACTGGGGGACACTGGGGGGACACTGGGGAACATTGGGGGACACTTGGGGACACTGGGGGACACATTGGGGGACACTGGGAGACACCGGGGGGACACTGGGGGGACACTGGGGGACATTGGGGGACACTGGGGGACAATGGGGGACACATTGGGGACACTGGGGGACACTGGGGGACAATGGGGGACACATTGGGGGACACTGGGAGACACTGGGACACCTGTGGGGGACACTGGGACACCCATGAGGATGCTGGGACACACCTGGGTGGCACTGGGACCCCGCGGGTGACACTGAGGCTCCTCCCGCGCCCCCCCCCGCGCGCCCCCCGCCCCTCCCGGGGGCGGTCCCAGCCGGTGCCGGTGTCACCCGAGGGTGACAGAGCCACTCGCGGAGCCGGTACCGGGGGACGGAGGGTAGGAGACACCCCGGGACCCCCCAGGGCCACCTGGATCCCCCCAGGGCCACCCAGGAGCCACCATGGGGCAGTGGGCAGCGACCCCCGCCCCGCTGAGCTATGGCCCGCATGGAGCAGAGGTGAGATCCCCCCCTCGAGTCCCCCCGATGTCCCCTGAAGTCTCCCCGATGTCCCCCGCTGTCCTCCAATGCCCCCCATCCCTCGATGTCCCCGATGTCCCCCGGTCATCCTCCGCTGTCCCTGCTGTCCTTGCGCTGTCCCCCCACGCTCTCCCGCTGTCCCCCGATGTCCCTCTCTATCGCCAACTGTCCTTCAATGTCCCGCGATGTCCCCCGGTGTCCCCTCACTGTGTCCCGATGTCCCACTCTGTCACTCTGCTGTCCCTCGCTCTCTCCCGATGTCCCCCCCACTGCCTCCTGTTGTCCCGCGCTGTCCTCGATGTCCACCTCTCTTCCCCCGCCATCTCCCGCTGATGTCCCTGCCGATGTCCCCTGCTCCGGCCCCCGCTGCTGTCCCCGCTGCTGTCCTCTCTGCTGTCCTCTCTGCTGTCCCCTCTGCTGTCCCCTCTGCTGTCCCCGCTGCTGTCCTCTCTGCTGTCCCCACTGCTGTCCCCGCTGATGTCCCCCCCGATGTCCCCCCGATGTCCCCGCTGTCCCCCCAGGAGCGCTCCGCCCAGGCCACCGTTGTCGCGTGGCGCCAGTACCGCCAGGCCTGCGAGCTGCACCTGCGCCTGGCCCCGCCCGCCCCGGGTGAGTGGCGACACCTTGGGGACACCGGGGACACTCGAGGACCCCCCTGACCCCTCCCCACGCCCCCCCACCCAGGACCCGTCTGCAACCGCAGCTTCGACCTCTACGCGTGCTGGGGGGACGCTGTCCCCAACAGCACCGCCACTGTCCCCTGCCCCTGGTACCTGCCCTGGTACCACCGAGGTAACGCGGGGGCGGCCCCGGGAGTCCCCGGGGAGGGGACAGCGGGTGACAGCGGTGCCACAGTGCAGGGCGGGGTGGTGGCGCGGCGCTGCGGCCCCGACGGGCGCTGGGTGACAGACGACAGCGGGAGGCCCTGGCAGGACAATTCCCAGTGCGAGGACCTGGCGCAGGTGCAGCCGCTGCAGGTGGGGACAGCGCGGGGACAGAGGGGGGACAGCATGGGCACATCGTGAGGACAGCGCGGGGACACGGCGGGGAGAGAGGGGGACAGAAAGGGACAGCAGGGGGGACAGCGCGGGGACAGAGGGGGGACAGCGAGGGGACACTCACTGTGGGTGGGGAGAGAGGGAGACAGAAAGGGACAGCAGGGGGACGGGGCAGGGACACCGCAAGCACATGGGGGAGACAGTGCAGGGACACAGCGCGAGGGGACAGGGGGCAGGGATGCGAGGGGACATCGCGGAGGGACATCGGGGGACAGCACGGGGACGGCGCGGGGACATTGTGGGCACACGGTGGGGGCAGCGTGGTGGGGCACGGGGGAGTGACGCTGTAGGGGACAGCAGGGGGACACAGTGGGGTGACACCGTGGGGAGCCACCATGCTGGGAGGTGCCATGTGCCCGTGGCTGTGTCGTGCCGTGCTCCCTGTCACACTGTGCCCCGCGTGTGTCACACTGTGCCCCGTGTCGTGCTGTGTCCCGTGTCGTGCTGTGCCCTGCCTGTGTCACACTGTGCCCCGTGTGACACCGTGTGACACTCCGCGGCGCCTCGTGCCACGCTGTGCCGGGACATGTGTCACACCGTGTGTTGCCCTGTGCCGTGCCCTGTGTCCCGTGTCCCCTGCCGTGTGCCATGTCCCCTGCCGTGCCCTGTGTCCCGTGTGCCATGTCACGTCCCGTGTCCCCTGCTGTGCCATGTCTGCCGTGTCCCTTGCTGTCCCCATGCTGTGCCATGTCCCGTGTCCCGTGTCCCGTGCTGTTCCCATGCCATGTCCACTGTGTCCCCGTGTCCCCCGTGTCCCCCTGCCGTGTCCCCGTGTCCCCGCAGCGCCAGGCGTGGCTGCTGGAGCAGTTCCGCCTCCTCTACACCGTGGGATATTCCCTGTCCCTTGTCGCGCTGGTGGTGGCGCTGCTGCTGCTGCTGCTGCTCAGGTAGGGACACACCTTTGAGTCTGTGACACACCTGGGGGCTGTGTCACACCTGGGGGCACCTGGGGGGCTGTGTCACCCTTGAGACTGTCACACCCGGGGCACTGGCACCCTCGGGGCACTGCCACCCCTGGGCGCTGCTGCCCCCCGCGGGGGTGTCACCCACGGGATGTCCCCGGTGTCGGTATCACCCACGGGATGTCCCCCGTGGCCGTGTCACCCGTGGCCGTGTCCCTGTCCCCGCAGGCGCCTGCGCTGCACCCGGAACCTGATCCACGCCAACCTCTTTGTGTCCTTCGCGCTCCGGGCCGGCGCCATCCTCACGCGGGACGCGCTGCTGCCCCACGGCCACGGCCACCCCCTGCAGCTGCTGGGCATGCAGGTGGGCACCCCGGGCAGGAGACACCCACGGGGACACTCATGGGGACGCCCACGGGAGCGGGTGACACTCACGGGGAGGTTGGGGGGAACACACGGGGACACCCACGGGGTCTCGGGGACACCCACGGGAGCGGGTGACACCCATGGGGAGGAGGGGGACAACACAAGGGGACATCCACGGGGGTCTCGGGGACATCCCCGGGGGCGGGTGTCACCCGCTCCCCGTGGCCGCGCGGGGCCGGGGCCGCCCCGGGCCGCCCTCCCGCGGGGCGGGGAGGGGACAGCGGTGTCGCCGCAGGCGGGCCCCGCGTGTCGCGTGGCGCAGAGCCTGGCCCAGTACTGCGTGGGCGCCAACTACGCGTGGGCCATGGCCGAGGGGCTCTTCCTGCTGCGCCTCCTCGTCACCACCTCGGGTCGCCGCTGTGTCCCCGCCTTCTTGCTGCTCGGCTGGGGTGCGCCACGTGTCGCCGGTGTCGCCTGTGTCACCTGTGTCACCTGTGTCACTGTGTAACCGCGTCACCCCTGTCACCTCCTGCGCCTTTGTGTAGCCCTGTGTCCTCTCGTGCCCCGTCCCGAGTCTCCCCATGTCCCTCTCTGTGCCACCTGCTGTCCCCCGTGTCACCTGTGTCACCTCCTGTTCCTCTGTGACCTGCCATGTCCCCCCGGGCCCCCCCCCCCCCCCGTGTCCCCCGGTGTCCCCGTGTCCCCCTAACCAGGTGTGTCCCCCCCAGGTGTCCCCGTGGTCTTCGTGGTCCCCTGGGTTGTCCTGAGGTACCTGTACGAGAATGAGGGGTGAGGCCACCTGTCCCCTGCCTTGTCCCCACATTGTCCCCTCCTCCAGGGGACAATGGTGACACAGGCGGGAGGGGCTGAGCGTGTCCCCCCCCCCGCAGGTGCTGGGAACGCAACGAGAAGGTGGCGGTGTGGTGGGTGATCCGCTGTCCCATTCTGGTGGCTGTCGCGGTGGGTGACATTGTGGTGGGGCAGGGGGGGTGGCGGTGTCCCCACCTCACCCTGGAGGTGTCACTGCAGGTGTCCCCTGTGTCCCCTCCACCCCCCAGGTGAACTTCGTGGTGTTCATGCGAATCGTCCGGATCCTGGTGGCCAAAGTGCGCGCGCACCAGGTGTCCCGCGGGGACACGCGGCTCAGGTGGGGACACCGGGGACGGGTGGGGGCATCACGGGGATGTGGGGACACTCCCGGGACAGGTGGGGACACCAGGTCCCCAAGGGCTCCCCATCCCTGGGGGTGTCCCCAGATCTCCCTGGGCATGTTCCAGCCGTGTCCTCGCGTGTCCCCGCGTGTCCCCAGGCTGGCGCGCTCCACGCTGACGCTGATCCCGCTGCTCGGGGTGCACGAGGTGGTTTTTGCCCTGGCCGGGGAGGGCGAAGGAGGCGGCGGCCTGAGGCTGGCGCGGCTCTGCCTCCACCTGCTGCTCACCTCGGCCCAGGTGAGGGGACACGGGGAACGATGGGGGGACAATGAGGGGACAAAAAAGGGGGACAATGGGGGCTGAAATGGGGGTTTAATGGGGGTTAATCGGGTGGCCCCCCACATGTCCCCCCACCCAGGGCCTGGTTGTCAGCATCCTGTACTGCTTCACCAACAAGGAGGTGCGTCCGCAACCGGGGCATGTCGCAATACGGTGCTGTGTATCACGGGATGCCGCCATATATCGTGACATGCCACCCACAGGTGCAGGCCGAGGTCCGCCGGGGGTGGCAGCGGTGCCGTCTGGGTGTCCCCGGCCCCCCCAGGGGCCCCCGGAGGGGTCACTCCCGACAGGGGCAGCACCCAGTGGCCGAGAGCGGCTGCTGAGGGCCTCCAAGAGTTTGGGGTTGGGGGGGGGGGCGATTCTGGGGCAATTTGGGGCAAAATCTGGGGGATTTGGGTGTCCCCCTCATTTTGGGGGGGGGTCTGAAACGCTAGGGCCACGAGGGCCCTCAGGTTTGTACCCTCAGAAATAAAAAAAAACATGTAACCCCCAGGGGTGCTGTGCAGCCATTGTGGGGGGGCACTGCGGGCTACTGGGGGGATACTGGAAGGTGGTGGGGGAACTACAACTCCCAACATGCCCCACGGCGCAGCGCCGAACATCACGGCAGGACTACAACTCCCGTGAAACTCCGCGCAGCCGCCCAGAGCCCGGCGGGAGCGAACTACAGCTCCCGTGACGTCCCGCGCGGCACAGGCGCGGAGGGCGGCGGGCACGAGCGCAGGCGCGGCGGGGCACCCCGGAAGCGGCCGGAGAGGCGGAGCGGCCGCGCCCGGCACTGCCCGGTGAGCGGGGGAGGGGCGGCGGCACCGGGTGGGGCCCGGCCAGCGCGGGAGGGGGAGGGACGTGGACGCGGAGCATCGCGGGACGTCCCGGGGAGCGGCCCAGCCCGCGGGTCGGTGGCTGAGAGCGGCCACGGGGCCTAACGGAGGGGACGGCGGGTGCTTGGGGGGGATCCCGGTGCGACAGCGAGCACCGGCGCGGGGGAACGGGGCCATTCCGCCGACGCGCGGGGTGCGCCGGGTGGGCCCGGTTGTGTCCTCGCGGCCCCACCGTGGCGGGGCCGGGCCCGGTAACGCGTCCCCCCCGCGGAACACCGGCGCCGATTCCCCCCCGGCCCCCCCCCCGGGCCCACGCGGGACCGGGACCGCGGCGCGGTGCGGGCGGGGCCCTAAGGCCACGCCCCCTTGAGGCCACGCCCATCGCTCCGGCCACGCCCCCGCCGCGCCGCGCGCCTCCGTCCATATATGGGCATGGCCCGAGCACCGCGCGCTGATTGGCCGCCGCCCGGGCGCGCGCGGGGGCAAGGCGTTAAACGGGCGGGTCGTGGCCTCCAGGGGGGCGGGGCGTGAGGGGGCGGGGCTTAGCGGGTTCGGGGGCGGGGCTTGCGCCGCGCGTGGGAGGGGGGAGCAGCCCCGCGATGTCCCCGAGGGTCCCCTGAGTGTCCCCGGAGCCCCCCCCGCCCTCACCGGCCGTCTCTCCGCAGGCCCGGGCGGCCCCGGCGGCGTGGCCGTGCCATGCGGCGCTGATGGAGCCCAACGCCTTCCCGCAGCTGCAGCTGTGGTGCCCGCGGCCCTTCGGCACCTTCTCGCAGAACAAGCCATGTGCCCCCGCCGCAGCTGGCCCCGCGGCCCCCCGCAAGTCCCTGGGCTGCCGCCCCTCCGAGAACACCCCCCCGGAGCCCTCCGAGCCCGGCCCGGCGCCGGCGGCTGCCGCCGAGGACGGGCGGGTGCTGCTGGACACGTGGTACGTCATCAAGCCGGGCAACACCAAGGAGAAGGTGGCCTTCTTCGTGGCCCACCAGTGCGGCACCGGCGGCACCGGCGGCACCGGCGGCCGTGCCAGCACCATGAAGGTCAAGGGCAACTGGGGCAGCGATAGCTCCAAGGCCAAGCGGCGCCGGCGTTGCCACGACCCCAAGGCCGCACCGAGCCCACCCTGGTCCACCAGCTCCGGGGACACCCCCAAGGACCCTCCTAAGGACACCCCCAAGGACGCCCCGGGCGACGCCATTGGGGACAGCGCTGGGGACGCCCCGGACCTGCTGTCGGTGGCGGAGATGGTGGCGCTGGTGGAGCGGCGGGCGGCGCTGGCCCTGCAGAGCCTGCCCCGGCCCTGCGACGCGCCGGCGCCGCTGGTGCTGCTGGAGGCACCGGGCGGCCCCGAGTGCCGGCGTGTGGCCGCGGCTGTGGCCCAGTTCGAGTCACAGCAGCAGCACCGGGAGCACGGCGGGGCCCGGCCCAACGGGCTGTGCCGGGGAGGCCCCGCCACCGAATGCGCGCCGGGCACAGCAGCGGCAGCGGCAGGGCCTGGCGAGGTGCGGATTGCCTTCCGCATCTCAAGCGGGCGCGAACCCCGCGCAGCCACCGCGGCCACCAGCGCTGTCCCCGAGCGTCCCCGCGCGCTGGGCGCCAAGGACCAGATCACCTGCGACCTGTACCGGCTGGTCAGCCCGGCGCGCGCCGGCGTGGAGCTGCTGCTGGCCGCCAAAGGGGACAAAGACGGCGCCGAGGAGGCGGCGGCGGCGGAGCCGAGCGCCGGTGTTGCCGAGGGGCCGGCAGCGCCGCGGGACTGTGCGTCTGGCTTCCATGTGGACGTGGTGGTGACTGGCGTGGTGGACCAGTGTGTGTTCTTTGGCAAGGACAGCGCCAAGCAGGTGACCGAGGAGACAGTGCGGCTGCCAGATGAGCCGCCGCCGCCAGGCCAGCTCTTCCTGCTGCCTGGCCAGCCCGAGGAGCCGGCAGCGGCCACGGCAGTGGCGCCGGGCCGGGAGGTGGCGGCCGGGGACCCGGCGCTGTGCCGGCTGTACCGGCACGTGTCCCACGACTTCCTGGAGATCCGGTTCAAGATCCAGCGGCTGCTGGAGCCGCGGCAGTACATGCTGCTGCTGCCCGAGCATGTCATGGTGAAGATCTTCAGCTACCTGCCCACGCAGGCGCTGGCCGCCCTCAAGTGCTCGTGCCACTACTTCAAGTCCATCATCGAGACCTTCGGCGTGCAGGCCACGGATTCCCGCTGGAACCGCGACCCCCTGTACCGCGACGACCCCTGCAAGCAGTGCAAGAAGCGCTATGAGCGCGGGGACGTGTCCCTGTGCCGCTGGCACCCCAAGCCCTACCACCACGACCTGCCCTACGGCCGCTCCTACTGGATGTGCTGCCGGCGGCCGGACCGGGAGGCGCCCGGCTGCCGGACGGGGCTGCATGACAACAACTGGGTGCACCCAGCCGGCCGCAGGGAGGACGGCAGGTGAAGGACGGATGTCTCAGCTCTGGGGGACGCTCTGGGGACACGCTTTGGGGATGGGAGGGGCCGTGGAAGAGGATGGAAAAAAAGGAATGGAATGGTCGAGTGTGGAAGTGTGGAGGGGGAAAGGGGGGATGGGGTGGAGGTGGTTGGGGGTGTCCCCAGGGATGGGGGTGACCCCAACTGGGCTGGTGGCCTTGTGGAGGGTGACATTCCCCTCCAGGGTGGTGTCCCCACGGAGGCAATGGGGACAGCCAATGGCTATGACCCCAGCTGGGCTGGTGGCCCCATGGAGGGTGACATTCCCATGCAGGGTGGTGGCCCCATGACGGACAATGGGATCAACCCAATGGTGATGACCCCAGCTGGGCCGGTGGCCCTGCAAAGGACAGCGTCCCTCAGGGAGTCCCCATTGTCTCACTCTGTGTCACCTCCCCTTGCCCCTTTGTGTCCCTCCATGTCCCTGTTGTGTCCCCCCATATCCCCATTGTGTCCCCCTGTTTTGTCCTCATTATGTCCCCGTGGTGTCCCCCCGTGTCCCTGTGTCCCCCCGTGTCTCTGTTGTGTCCCCCGGTGTCCCCCCGTGTCCCCGTTGTGTCCCCCCGTGTCTCCCGGTGTCCCCCGGTGTCCCCCCGTGTCCCCGGTGTGTCCCCCGGTGTCCCCCGTGTTCCCGCCGTGTCGCCCGCTGTGGGCGTGGCCCCGCGG
>NW_024580959.1:20143-24485 GCF_017639235.1 Corvus kubaryi
CCGCAGCTCCAGGACCCCCGAGGGGCGCGCCTGGGGTGGGAGGGGGTGGAGAGTGAACCCCAAAAACCCCAAAATCCCCCCCCCCCCAAGACCCCCCCATAGTACCCCCCCCCCCCAACTCCCAGACCCCCCCCAGGGACCTCCCCCTCACCGGGGCGGGGCCGAGGAGGAGGAGGACGGGCAGGAGGGGGAGGGGCAGGAGGGGGAGGGGCCCCTCCATGGCCGGGGCTGGGGGTGGTCCCGGGGGTCGCGTCCGGGCCGGGGCTCGGCGGGGTCTGAGTCCAGCGGCGCCCCCAGACCCATTTGTAGGGGCCGAGCCCCGCCCATTCCCCAAACCCTGCCCAGTGTCCCAAAACCCCGCCCCCAGGGCTGAAGGAGGGCCCGGCCCCAGAAAACCCCCCCAAAAGACCCCAAATCCCTCCCCGGGACCTCAAAATCCCCATAAACTCCCCAAAAAGGGAGATTCGGACACAAAACTCCCCCTAAAAGGGGAATTTAGACCCAAACTCTGCTCTAAAAAGGGGGATTCAGCCCCAAAACGTCTCCAAACAGGATTCAGACCCAAACCTTCCACTAAAATGAGGATTCAGCCCCAAACCCGCCCCAAAAACCCCCAAAATTCCCCGACCCCACAGACCACGGCACTCTCAGAGCTCCACTTCAGCCTTTATTCGCCCCAAAATGGGGCAGGGACCCCCCCCGAACCCTCCCAAAAATCCCCCAAAATCCCCCCAAACGCCCCCCGGATCTGGGAATTTGGGGTTTGGGATGGGGCCAAGGGGGCGGGGGGGGAGGGGATGTTGTGCCCCTGATGGCATCACGATGACATCACGATGACATCACGATGACAGCATCACTGCTGCTTGGAGCGGGGCCAGAAGCGCCCGGTCAGGGACCCCAAAAACGCCCCTGTGGGCTTCTTGCCTTGGGCCAGCTCTGCCAGGCGCTGCTGCTCCTCCTTTTGGGGTGAAAAACACCGGGATTGGGTCAGGGGAGTCCCCAAGCGTCCTTTGTCACCCCCAGGTGTTGCCCGCCTCCTCCAGCCACCGCTGCTCCCAAAATTGGGCTAAAACCACTGGAATTTTGGTCCCCAGGTGTCCCCTGTCCCCCCCGGGTGTCCCCTGGGTGTCCCCACCTCCTCCAGGCGCGTCCGGCGCCGCTGGAAGGCCGCCAGCGGATCGTCCTCCAGGGAATAATTCTCCAGCACCGTCCGCACATCCTCAACCCCACTCAGGGCGATGGCTGCGATGGGGACATGGATTCGGGGCCATTTGGGGGATTTTGGGGCATTTCTGATGGGTTTTATGGGGTGGGACATGGATTTTATGGGGTAACGCACGGATCTTGGGTGTTTAAAGGGGTTTTTTTGAGGTTTAAGGGGTTTTTGGGGGGTTTGATGGGTTTTGGAGAGTTTGGGTGGATTTGGGGCAGGTTTCGGGATTGTTTTGGGGTATTTCGGGATGGTTTTGGGACATTTCACCCACTCTTGAGGAAGGCAGTGAGGTCGTATAGGGCTCTGTCCTCGGAGCTTCCGGGGTTTGGATAGATTTTGGGTGGGTTTGGATGGATTCGAATAACTTTTGTGTGGGTTTAAAGGCATTTCTGGGATATTTTTGGGGTGTTTCGGGACATTTCACCCACTCTTGAGGAAGGCAGCGAGGTCGTAGAGGGCTCTGTCCTCAGAGCCGCCGTCCCAGCGTGGCAGGGCCAGGCCGTTGTAGGGCTGCAGCCGGAACGAGTCCCGGCGCCAATCCACCACCACCACCCGCGCTGGGTCCCGGTTCAGGCACGAGATATCCTGTGGGGGGACCCCAAAACCTGGGAATGTGGCCCCAAAATGGGGCTGGGGGCAGGGGGGGACCGGGAGGCCCCGGACCTTGACGTGGTGCCCGTCCATGTAGCGCGTGGCGTCGCGGAACAGCCGGTAGGACACGAAGCCGTGCGGGTCGATGCTGTCGATCAGCGGGAACGCCGTCTGGAGGGGGTTTTGGGGTCGTTTAGGCGCACCCCAAGACCCCTCCTGATGGTGGGGGTGACCGTCCCTCCCGGCAGCCTCAAGTGAGTCCCCCAAAATCCCTGAACTACCCCCAAAATTGTGGGGCTGGGGAGGATTTTCTCTTCTCCAAATCGCCCCCAAAAAAACCCCAAAATCCCTCCCAAATCTCTGGGTCTTACCCCCCCGGCAGCCCCATGGGAAACCCCCAAAATCAACACCAAAAAAACGCCAATCTCCCCCAAAATGCACCCCCATAACCGGGAGGGTCCAGGGATGATTTTTCCCCTCCTACTTCGGGTTTGGGGTGGCTTTTGGGCTGGCTTTTTGAAGGTTTTGGGATGCTCCCAAAACCCCCCTTAAAAGCCCCCAGAAACGCCTCCAGGAGCCCCCCAGATCCCTCTAAACTTCCCCAAACCCCCTGAAAACCTCAAATCCCCCCGAATTCCGTCCTCACCATCCCGGTCTCGGAGGTGAAGACGACGATCTCGTAGAGTGGTGCCAGTTGCTGCAGGAGGTGCTCGATGCCCGGGCGCTTCTTGAACCTCCAGCCTGTCACCAGCTGGGTTTTGGGGCAAATTCAGGTGGTTTTGGGGCTTTTGGGAATGTTGCAGGATGTTGCAAAATCCCCCAGAAACGCCTCCAAAACCCTCCCCAGAACTCTCCAAACCCCCAAATCCGGCTGGTCATGGGGTGGTTTCTGGGGTGGTTTTTGGGAATTTCGGGTTTTTGGGGTTTCGGGGTTTTTGGGAGCAGCCCTGGGGACCGGCCGGGTTTGGGGGGTCCGGTGGTCACTCACCGACCACTCAGGGTGCAGCAGGACCCCGGTGAGCTCGATGACCAGCGTGTAGGGCGGTTGGTAGTACGGCTCCCGCAGGGGGTCTGGCAGCAGCTTTGGGCTCGTGGGCTCGATGATCATCTGTGGGGGGACACGGGGGGGACAGTGAGGCTGGGATCCCCCTGTGGGGACAAGGACCCCCCAAATGGGGACAGGGACCCCAAACAGGGACAAGGACCCCAAACTTGAAGTGACCCCCCCAAAACTGCCCCAGAACCCCCCCAACCCTCGTCCCCTTTGCTGGGACGGGGCCACCAAACGTCCCCAACCCTGGGGCCAGAGCAGGTGACAAATCCCTGGGGGATGGTGGCAGAGCCTCCCCGAGCCCTGAGGACACCCCAAGACCTCCCCTAAAACCCCCAAAACCCCCCAGATCCCACCTGTCTGTAATCCTTGAAGTACTTGAAGGTCCTGCGGAGATGCCGGATCCCTGCGGGGTCTGCGGGGGGGGGGGGACAGTGACCCCAGAGGGGACAGTGTCCCCCCTCCCCGTCCCAGCCCCTTTTGGGTCACACTGGGGTGTGAAAGGGGCCGGGGCTGACACCGAGGTGACAAACAGGTGGCACTGGGGGGTGGCGTGGTGTCACCTCCCCCCTCTCCTGGGGGTCACTCACCGCTGTCGAACTCGTCGGGAATCTGTGGGGACATTGAGGGGACGCTGAGGGGCCATGGAGGGGGGAGGGCCAGCCCGGGGACAGGGACAATTCGCAGGTAGGTGACACTGCGGCTCCATGTCCTGTCCTCCCCCCACCGGGTCATTGTCACCCTCTGCCACCCCCTTTGATGTTCCCATGTCCCCCGGATGTCCCCACCCCTGCCTGCTCCCAGATGGTGCCGAAAGGGGCTTTGGGTGACAAAAGTGACACCCTGGGCAGGGATGAGGGGACCCCCCCATGGGACCTGCCACCCTTTTTGGGGACAATTTCCTCCCTTCGGGGACAGCTCCCCCTTTGTTCCCTCACCTTGTCCCCGTGCTCGTCCACGGCGTTGCTGCCTGCGGGGGGGACATTGGGAACATTTGGGGACATCCATCAGTGTCCCTCCAGTGTCCCCCCAGAGTCACTGGGGGGGACAGGGGACACGGGGGGATGTGAGGGGACATTGAGGGGACACCGACCAGGGCCACGGGGTGGGGGGACAGGGGACACTGGGGACACACAAAGGGGGACTTTGCGGACACTGGGGGAGCACCTGAGGACATTGGGGGGACACTGCTCAGGGTCACTGTCGGGGGACAGAGGACACGGGAAGACACGGGAGGATACAAAGGGAGGCGTTGGGGACACGGGGGACACTGAGGACATTTGGGGACACGGGGGGACGCACCGAAGATGTAGAGCACGGCCACCCCACCGGTGGCCGCCAGGAGCCCCCCCAGGCGCAGCGCCAGGCGCCGCAGCGACCCCCGCGCCGGGTCCTCGTCCTGCGGGCCCGGGGAGTCCCCGGCCACCTGCGGGGACAGCGGGGACACGTCAGAGCCGGGGGACACCGCGGGACACCTGGGGGGGGTC
>NW_024580959.1:24495-34716 GCF_017639235.1 Corvus kubaryi
GGGACACGTCAGAGCCGGGGGACACCGCGGGACACCTGGGGGGGGTCCCCGGCCACCTGCGGGGACACGCCGGAGCCGGGGGCGCCGGGGGGGGGGAGACAGCGAGGGGACACAGGTGACACGGGGGGACACACCGTGCGGGGGCACGTGAGACCGGGGGACACCTGGGGGGGAGTCTCCAGCCACCTGCGGGGACAGCGGGGACACAGAGCGGAGACCCGGGGGGGTCACGGGGAAGAGGGGACACCTGGGGCCACCGGGCGACACCTGGGGACGAGGGGGAGTCCCCGGCCACCTGCGGAGGGAACACCTGGAGACCGTCGCGAGCCTCGGAGCCCCCTGGGGACTCTCGGGGGCGGCCGAAGACCTTTGGGGACCCCCGGGCCCGCCCCGCCCGAGGGGACGGCCACGCGCGGCCCCCCCATCCACGTCTCCCCCCGTGTCCCCACCTGGTGCTGCCGCAGCCGCTCCCGCAGCACCGCGGCCGTATCGGGGCCCGCGGCGGGGCCGCTGAGGGGGCGGCGGGGCCCGGGGGGACCCGGGGATGGCAGCGCGGGGGTCGCGGCCCGGACCCGTCGCGCCCCGAGGACCCCGCGGACCCCCCAGGCCGCCGCTCGCGCCGCCGCGGACGCCGCCATGTTGTTGTACGGCCAAGCGCCGGCGCGGGAGCGGCAGCCAATGGGAGCGGAGCGATCGGAACGAGGGCAGCCAATCAGAGGCCAGGACTGAGGGCGGCGGGAGGAGCGGCGCGGCGGGCGGCCAATGGCGGCGCGGCGGGCGGCCAATGGCGGCGCGGGGAAGGCGGGGCCAAAGGCGCGGCAGCAAATCAGAGCGAGCGCTGGCGGAAGCGGCGCGAGGCCGGGGGGGACACGTGGAGCCGGGCCCGGGGCAACGCCGAGGCCGCGACCCCCGAAACCGGCCCCGAAGCCCCCGAAACTGGCCCCAAAACCGGCCCAAATTTCCCCCAAGAGCCTCTCTGTGCCCCCCCAACTCCCTCCGGCCCCCCGTAGAGGGAGCACCATCTCCCCCCGCCCACCTGTTATGTGGCGAGGGGTCTCCCCGAAATGCCCCCACCCCAAAACCAGGAAGCCGGGCGGGTGCTGCACCCCCAGTTCTTTATTTGACACCTAAAACCTGGGTACAATAAATGGGGGGACAAAAAAGCAGGGGGGGAGAGGCAGAAAATGGGGAGAAAACAGGGAGAAAAGGGTCGGGGGGCTTCCCGGGGGAGTCTCAGGCCTCGAGCAGCTTCCCCAGGAAGCGCAGGTTGAGGATCTTGAGCTGCTCCTCCAGGTCCATGCGCACGATCCCGTCCTCGCCGTCGATGCTCAGCAGGATCCCGGTGGCCTCGCGGTCCTCGCCCAGGATCACCTTCACCTGGGGGGGGGCCGGGGGGGTTTGGGGGGCTCCGAGGGAACTGGGGGGATCCCAAAGAGGTTTTGGGAGTCCCAGGAGTGTTTTGGGGTCGCACCTTGTTGCTCTTGGTGGGCGTGACGGGCTCCAGGTGCTCGCTGGACACGCTGACCACCTTCTCGCTGTCCTTCAGGTACACAGAGCACATCCCGCCCTGTGGGGCCGGGGGGCTCAGCCTCGCGGGGGACACCCAAAAACTCCCCAAAAACCCCTGAGATCTCCATCCCCAAAGGCTGGGTGGCATCAGGGATGATTCTCCACCTTCCAGCCCCCCCAAATCCTCCCCAAACTCCCCCAAAGCCCTCCAAACACCCCCAAAAAACCCAAAACCCTTCCCAAACCCTCCAATGCTCCCCTAGCCTTCTCTCCTTTTGGGAGACCCCCCAAAAAACCCCAAAACCCTTCCCAAACCCCTCTAAAACACGAGGGTCTCCATCCACCCTGGCAGCCTTTTGGGAGATCCCAAAACCCCCCTGAACACCTCCCAACCCCCCCAAAAACGCCCGGGACAGGCTCTGACCGTGACGCTGCGGATGACCCCGGTCTGCCCCACAGCCGCGCTGTCCAGGTACGAGTCCCGCACCCGGACCTGGATGTCCGTGGTCACCCAGTCGCCCGCGCTGGGCTCGATGCCTGAGCCGGGGGTGTGGGGGTTGTACCCACCCGGGGATGGAGCCCCCGGGGTCATCGGGCTGTAGCCCACCGGGCTGGGGCTGGGGCTGGCCTGGGGGCAAGGGGGCACAGTTAGGGGGGGAAAGGGGTTTGGGGGGGCTGCAAGGGGGTCTGAAGGAAATTTGGGGTTATTATAAAGGGGTGTAGGGGGGCTACGAAGGGGTTGGGGGGCTATGAAGGGGTTTTAGGGGGCTACAAGGCCTTTGGGGGGCTCTGCTGTGGATTTGGACAGCCCTGGGGGGGATTTTGGGGTGTCTTGGGGTACCTGATCAGCCACAGGTGCTTATCAGGTACCCCTGAGATAAGGGGCAGTCGGTGGCCACTAAGGGGTCATTTTTTAAGGCATCGTGGGGCTCTGGAGGGGCTGTGGATATTGGGGAAAGTCTTGGGGTCCCGGGGCAGGTTTTGGGGGCTCTGGGGGAGATTTTGGGGTCCCAGGGGTACCTGATAAGGGGCAGTCAGTGGCCACTAAGGGGGCACCTGGTAGCCCATGGGGCTCTGGAGAGATTGTGGATATCAGGGGAGGTTTTGGGGTCTCGGGGTACCTGGTAGGCCATGGGGGACGGCGTGGGGTGGTAGCTGGCCGGCGAGTGCGTGTTCTGGTAGCCCACGGGGCTCGGGGCCACCTGATGGTAGCTCTGGGGGGAGGGGCTGGGCTGGTACGAGCCCTGGGGGGAGGGGACGGCGTAGGGCGAGAACTGCTCCGTGTTGTACCTGGGACAGGTGAGGGAGGGGTCACACCTGGGGGGTTCGGGAGGAATTTGGGGGTCCCAAGGGGGGGCCGGGGTTGTTTGGGTTACTTTTGGGTTTATTTTTTGGAGTTTTGGGGTTGTTTTGGGGGGATTTGGGGGTCCCAGAGGATGGGAGAGGGGGTTTGGGAGTCCCAGGGGGAATTTGGAGGTCCCAGGAGTCACATCTGGGGAATTTGGGGGATCCCAGGGGTTGTCTGGGGGGGTCCCAGGGGATGGGAGAGGGGATTTAGGGGCTCCCAGGGGGGATTTGGGGGTCCCAGGAGCAGTTTCCCCATTTCAAGCCACATTTAGGGGTCCTCCACCCGCAAAACCCCAGATCTGGGGTCCCCAGGACCGTTTCCCCCCCCTTTCCAACCCCACTTGGGGCTCTCCCCCCTAGTCCCACATTCTGGGGTGCCCGACCCCACAGGTTTCAGGGTCCCCACTCACATGGCAGGCGTGCCGGGGGTCTGGGGGTTGTAGGGCTGGCTGACTTGTGGGGACGCGGGGTCGGGGTACCCCGGGGTTTGGGGGTTCGGGGTGCCCCCGTAGCCCTGCGGGGACGGGGTGGGCTCGTCCTCAAAGCCGTACTCGAAGTCCTCATCCGCCCTACAGTGGGGAAATTGGGGAGGGGGCCCCAAAAATGGGAAACCCCAAATAAGAGAAGGGGGACCCCAAACTGGGGGAGTGGGACCCCAAAGGAGGTTATTTTTGGGGGAGGGGGGGGTCTCACCTCGAGGGGTTGTTGGGGTTATTTTGGGGTTTTTTGGGGATCTCTCACCTCGAGGGGGTGTTGGGGTTATTTTGGGGTTTTTTGGGGATCTCTCACCTCGAGGGGGTGTTGGGGTTGTTGGGGTCCCAGGCCCCGCTCTGGGCCGGGGTCCGGCTCCCGTCGTGCAGGGGGGTCTGGGACCCGTAGTGGGGGGTGCGGCTCCCTGGGGACACCCCAAAAACGCCGTTTGTCCCCACACTGTCCCCACACTGTCCCCAAAGCCCCCCACTCACCACCTGTGACCCCACAGTTGGGGGTGTGGCTTCCTGGGGGTGACCCCAAAACCACCCTGGGTTTGGACCCCCGAATTGTCCCCAAATGTCCCCGAACTGTCCCTGAATGTCCCCAGATAACCCCAAACTGTCCCAAATGTCCCCAAATCCCCTCTCACCGTCGTGCAGCGGGGTCTGCGAGCCGTACATGGGCGTGCGGGACCCCGAGCCGTACATGGGGGTTTGGGATCCGTACATCGGGGTCCTCCCGTAGGCCGAGGTGAGACCCCCGGGGCGCCGGGACCCCCTGCGGGAACAACGGGGGGTCAGAGGGGACAGGGACGCCAAAAAGAGCCGGGGGCATCACAGAGACCCAGTGGGGAGGGGGACCAGGACCCTTTTGGGGCTCCAGGACCCTCTTGGGGGTCTCAAGGATGGTCTTGACCTTAAGGGGGTCACCCCCCACCCCACAGGGGTGCCCCCAGGGCTGTCCCTGCCCCACAGGGGTGTCCCCAGGGCTGTCCCCGGGCTGCCACTCCCCACGCACACAGTGGTCAGTCGCTGCCTGTCCACCGAGATGGTCTGGCAGGTCGAGTGCAGCTCCACTCGTGCCGTCGACTCCGTGGCATCCTTGACCACCCCGATGTACCCTGGGGGGATTTGGGGGATCAGAGGGGGTTTTTGGGGGTTTATGTGGGGTCAGAGGGTTTGGGGAAGCTCCCCGGGTGGGTTTTCGGGGGTCCCACACCGACCTTTGTAGGGCCCCTGGGAGATCCGCACCGTCTGCCCGATGAGGTCGTTGTCGCGCCGGCCGCGGCCCCGGCTCAGCCCCCCGGCCCCAAAACCGCCCCTCTGGCCTGGGGGGGATCAGAGGGGTCAGCGGGGTCCCTGAGGGTCCCCAAAACCCCCCGAGACCCCCCAAAATCGCTCACCGGCCCCACTGGGGTGCATGGGGCTGCTGATGCGAGGGGACATTGGTGTGAAGCCGCACACGGCGAAGTTGGTGACATCACGGGGCTGCAGGGGAAGAACGGGGTTGGAATGGGGGAAAAAGGGGGAAAACGGGGAAATTTGGGGGTTTGGGGGAGTGGTTCAGACCTTGGAGCCCCCGGCCAGCACCAGGTGCCGCGTCTTGCAGACGAACATCCCCCCATTCTCCACCAGCTTCTTGCAGTGCAGGAAGGCGAAGCCCCGGAAGAGGTGGCGGATTTCACCCTCACGGCCCTTTTGGAGCCAGGGGGAAAAGGGGTGAGACCCCCCCCCCAGAACCACCACATGGAGCCCCCAAACTCCCCCAAAACACCACAGGGAGGCCTTAAAACATCACAAAACCCCCCCAAAACACCTCAAGGACCCCCAAAACCAACGCAGGGATCTCCCAAATCTCCCCCAAACACCCCGAGGACCCCCCAAAACACCCCAAGGACCCCCAAAACACCTGAAGGTCTGCCCAAACACCTCAAGACAAAGACACCCCAGGGACCCTGCAAATCTCCTCGAAAACACTCTGAGAATCACCCCAAACACCCTGAGGATTCTTCAGACACCCCAAGAATCCCCCCAAACCCCTCCAAGATTGCCAAACCACCCCGAGGACCCCCCGAAGCCTCCCGGACGCACGGAGTGGGGGCCGTCGATGACTTTGACGATATCCTTGACGTGGATGTTGTTCTGCTCCGAGTCCAGCGCCACGGCGAAGCGATTGTCCTTCTTCCTGGTGACAGCCTGGTGCCGCACCGTCACCACCTTCCCGTACATGTTCAGCACCTGGGGACGCGGCACGGCTCAGGGCACGCACAGGGGACACCCAGGAGACACCTGGCAGGGGACTCCAGGGACCTCCCAAATGTGGTGGGTTGGGACCCCCCTTGAAAGGGAATTTGGGGCCCCTCTGGAGGCCGATTTGGGGTGTGGGGTGCCCTGGGAGGTTCCCCTGGGATTTTGGGAGGGTTTTGGTGAGATTTAGGTGGGGTTTTGGAGTGTATTTTATAGGATTTATTGGGAGGATTCTGGGGGATTTTTTGGGGGATTTCAGGTTGGATTTGGGGCTCTCACCTGGAAGGTTTCCCGCTCCAGCCGCACGATGACCCCCACAGTTTGGGGGTCCAGCTGCACCAGCTCCCCCCACTCGTGCTGCCCCCCCACATCCACCCCCGAGGCCGTCTCAGAGCAGAGCTGCAGATCCCGGGGCAGCACCTTCAGCTGGGGGCAGGAAACGGGGAAAAATCCGCTGGGACTGCACCAAAACCGCCTGTTTTCACCCCAAACCCTGTTCCCCCAGTTTTCTCCTGGATTTTTCCTGGGTTTTCCCCTAATTTTTCTCATTTTTACCCCGTTTTCCCCTTTTTCCCCATTTTCTGGGTTTTTCCCATGTTTTCACAGGTTTTTCCCACGTCTTTCCCATTTTTTCCCCTGTTTTTCCTGGTTTTTTTCCCCTGTTCCCACCTCGTCCATGGTGAGGTCCAAGAACAGGATCACAAAGTTCTCCTCCACTCTCCATTTCCCCCCATTTTACCTCATTTTTTCCCCTTTTTCCCCTATTTTTTCCCCATTTTTCCCCCTTTTTCCCCATTTTTTCCCCATTTTTTCCCGTTCTTCCATTTTTTCCCCTGTTCCCACCTCATGCATGGTCAGGTCGGAGAACAGGATCACGAAGTTCTCCTCCACCCTGACGATGAGCCCGGTGTCGCCCTCGAAGCGCCCGGCTATCACCTTCACGTGGTCGCCCATCCTGAAGTATTTCCTCAGCTCCTGTGCCGGGAACTCCAGCATATCCTGGAAAAACCCAAGATTCCTGGTTTTCCACCCAAAAAAGCCATCCCAAGGGGTTTTTTTTTTTTTGGACTTTTCAGACCTTGAGGTCCTCGTGCTTGGGCATGATGGTGATCTTGTTGCCATCCACGCTGAGGATTTTGCCCTGCAGGTTGATGAGCTCACCCTCGCACACCTCCACGTTGTCCCCCGGCTGGAAGTTGTGTTCCCGCTCTTTTCCTGCAAAATTTTGGGGTGACTTAGGGAAATTTGGGGAGTTTGGGGTGTTTTCTGGGGTTTGGGAATGCAGGGATCCCATACCGGTGCTCTCGGTCACCACCTCCAGGTCGATGCCCTCGGGCTGGTCCTCGAACTTCTCCAGCTCGGACAAGGTCGGTTTGACCCCCTCGGTGATCTGGGATTGGGGGAAAATTCCAGGATTCGGGGCAAAAACGGATTTAGGGTTGGAGCACGCAGATTTTAGGGTTCAAACTTGTGGGTTTTGGGTAGAAGGGGAAAATTTTGGGCTCAAATATGTGGTTTTGGGTTCCAAGAGGTGAATTTTGGGTTCCAAGAGGTCAATTTTGTGTTCCAACAGGCAGATTTGGGTTTGGAACATGAGGATACTGGGCCAGAAGAAGCAGATTTGGGCTGGAACAAGCGGATTTTGGGCAGAACAGGCAGATTTTAGGCCAGAAAAAGCAGATTTGGGGCTCACCACGGCCGACATGGCGAAGCTCTTGAACAGGAAGCCCTTCCGGCTGTAACGGTTGCCCTCGAAGATCAGGAAGTCACCATCTGAGGCCACGTCTCCACCCAGGGACCTGGGGGACACCTGGGGTCACTCAGGGTCACTCCCAGGGTCACTGGATCCCGGGGGTCCTTCAGGACCAGGCCCTACCGGATCTTCTCGGCGTCGAAGAGGCGCTGGGGCGGCCGCTTGAACTTCTTGCGCTTGGCGAACCAGTCCTTCTGCGGGGGAGGGGAGAGGGGATCTGCTCAGGGCCAGGGATCTGCTCGGGGGATCCAATGACCTGGCATCCACTGACCCAGGATTTGCTTAGGGAATCTGCTCAGTGCCAGGGATCCACTGACCTGGGATCCACTCAAACCAGGGACCCACTGACCCAGGAATCACTCACAGGGATCCAACCCCCAGGGACCCACTGACTTGGGATCCACTGGTGGGGATCCACCCAAGCAGGTTCCCCTCCCCTGCCCAAGGTGCCCCCCCAGGTGGATCCTCACCAGGCTCATCCGGGCTTTGATCCGATCGAAGTCAATCCTGGGGATCATTTTGAGAGAGATCTGGTTTTGGCTGGGCTCCACGTAATCCACCTGCGCCAGGCCACGCCCACGGGTCAGTCCCGGCCGGCCGGGGGTGTCCCCAGCTGAGGATGCCCCCTCCCCCTCAGGTGTGTCCCCCCCTCACCTGGGCGATGTCGTCCTTGTAGATGCCCCTCTTGAGGCGCACCCAGGCCTTGGGCTTGAGGTTGGTGACCTCCTTGACCACCTTGAGCACGTCGGTCATCTCCTTGATGGGCACCATCTGCTGGTTCCAGTAGCCCAGGCGCAGGTTGCCCACGCCCTCAATGGCCTGCTTGACGTGGGTCTGCTTGTAGGCCTCGACGTACAGGTAGCCACGCACGTGCTCCGGGGCCACCACGGCCTTGATCTGCAGTGGCTGGGGACAGCGGGGACAGCAGTGTCAGCAGTGGGACACCTCGGTGCCACCCCAGCACAGGCACCCACGGGGGCCACCACGGCCTTGATCTGTAATGGCTGGGGACAGTGGGGACAGCGGGGACAGCGGGGACAGCAAGGGACAGAGGGACAGCGGGGACAGAGAGGACAGAGAGGACAGAGGGGGACAGAGGGGGACAGAGGGGGACAGGAGGGACACTGGGGACAGAGGGGACAGCGGGGACAGGAGGGACAGTGGGGACAGCGGGGACAGCAGGGGACAGCAGGGGACAGAGGGACAGCGGGGACAGAGAGGACAGAGGGGACAGCGGGGACAGCGGGGACAGCAGGGGACAGCAGGGGACAGAGGGGACAGCGGGGACAGAGGGGACAGGAGGGACAGCGGGGACAGAGGGGACAGAGGGGACAGCGGGGACAGCGAGGACAGAGGGGACAGAGGGGACAGCGGGGACAGAGGGGGACAGAGGGGGGCAGAGGGGGACAGAGGGGGACAGAGGGGGACAGAGGGGGACAGCAGGGACAGAGAGGACAGCGGGGACAGAGGGGACAGCGGGGACAGAGGGGACGGGAGGGACAGCAGTGTCAGCAGTGCCACCAGCCTGGCACCCATGTGACACCAAGGACACCCCGGCACAGCCCCAGTGTCCCCACGTGCAGGTGTGACCCCAGTGCCACCGCAGCATCTTCCAGTCCCTCCCAGTGCTCACCGTCTCCGTGTACTGGTAGGCGATGAACTTGCGCATGAGGGCGACGGCCGTGGCACGCTCCTCCCCAATCTGGGCACAAACCAGCACGATTTGGGAAAAAAAAAAAAGGTTTGGAGGCAAAAAGGGAGATTTGGGCTCAGAAAGGGAGGTTTGGGCACAAAAAGCAGGGTTTAGGTCCTCCCCCAACACCCACCTTGCACTTGACTGTCCAGAGATTGGGGTCCCTGTGAGGGGCATCAAAACCTCATTATTTTGGGGGGGTCTGACCCAAATTCCCCCTTTTTTCCCCAGAATTCTCATTCCCAGGGATTCTGACCCAAATTCCGTTTTTCCCCCCAAAACTCACTTGACGCCGGGCAGCAGCTGCTGCTGGGTGATGTCATCCGAGAGCTCATCGGAGCCGCCGTAAACTCTGGGAAAAAGGCCTCAAAAAATCAGGGAATGCTGGGGTGGGCGTGGCCCTGTGGTGCCAGGGAGGGTGCCAGGGACGGGCGGGGAGGGGACAGGGGTGGCACTCACGTCTCCCCCACCGAAGACTTGGCATATTTCTTCATGTAGTACTCGCCCAGCTCCTCCTCCCGCTGGTCCCTGGCAGGGAAAACAGGGCGAAATCAGGGGAAAACGGGAAAAATGAGGAAAAGTGAGGGAGAAGCTGGGGGAAATGAGGGAAAAACGGGGGAAAACGAGGGAAAACGAGGGGAAAATATGGGAATGTGAAGGAAAAGCAATTAAAAAAAGGAAAAAAGAAGAGAAAACTTAAGGAAAAACAAGGAACAATCAAGGAAAAACAGGGAAAAATGAGAGAAAAACAGAAAAATGAGGGAAAGGCAGTGAAAATGAGAAAAAACCAGGGAAAAATGAGGGGAAAAGACAGGAAACGAAGATAAAAACATGGGAAAATCAGGGAAAAATGGGGGAAAAGAAGGGGAAAATGTAGAAAAAGGATAAAAACGAGGTGAGGGGTGACACAGAGGGACACTGGGGGTGTCGAGGGTCACCTCCAGAGGTTCTGGAGCCGCCGTGCTCCCGAGCGATCCTCGTCCAGCACCACGTTGTCAATGTTGGAAGCTGAGGAAGAGGAGGCAGAGGAAGGTCAGGAGGGGGATTTGGGATCGGGGGGGGGGTGTGGAAACTTCGGGAACCCCCAGAATTGGGGGAGTGGGACTCTTACCTTCGATCTCCTCTGCCCCGGGGAGGAGGTGACGGTGGAGGATGAAGTAAATCAACAGCAAAAACCAGGGAATGGGGGAAAATTGGGG
>NW_024580960.1:0-11780 GCF_017639235.1 Corvus kubaryi
CTCTTACACTTACTCTTGTGATTGGATAATAATGACTATAACATGGTAATGGTAGTAGCTATGATGGGCTATAGGCAAATGTAAAGGTATTGTGTATGGTGCTTATTGGTTGTTATGTATTAAGATACTCAGCAAAGAAAAGTATATAATGCTTTGTAACTTGAACAGAAAGCAGCTTCAGGTATGCCTACAAGCTAGAGCTGACAGCTGTAGGGCTGGCTCTGGATATCCACTCCCTGAGCTGCTGTAACTTTACCTATGCAATAAACAGCTTTCAAGAGAGCCGCCTGAAGTCCAGACATCCTTCGTAGGCACTTCTCCTGTATTTCACAATGAGTCTGTGCTGCAGAATTATTGAGGGATCAGGGACATGGATCATTGATAGAATTATGGGATCAATAAAAGAACTATACAAGCAATAGGCCTGGAAGCAAAAGGCCTGTGTGTGAGAAAAACTCTCCATGAGAAAATCCCTGTGTGACAGGGCTGGGAACAAAGAGGGAGTCTGAAGATTTGCAGCTGTTCAGAGAAGACCCGGAGAAGGGGAGGTAAACTCTGAATTCTTTTAATCATACCATAACTGTAGAAGCTTGCCAATGTAAGTCCAATTAGGTAGAAGTAGAAATGTGCTTTGGTAAGTTTTAAGCCACTTAAGAGTTAACAAGCTGGTATACTATATAAGTGCCTCTGGATTGCTAATAAACGGAGTTTTGCTCTTATCAACCATATTGGTTTTGGACTGCAATTTTCTCCCCCCGCCGGAGTCCTGGGCCTCTCTTCTTTTTACAATTCCAACAAGTCCGTGGTTGTAAATCCACAATCGACACCATCCTGTCATCCGCAGAAAGGTTCTTAATTCTTAGATTGTAGCTGGCCGGGGCATTTGACAGATTGCCTCTTTCCTGTCCTTACCCAGGGCTCTTTCTCCTCCTGCCAATTCATATCCAAGGCATGTAACTCCCTGGAGAACGAGTTGTGCTTCCCCAGGAGATACTCTGTATCCACTTAGTCTTAGGAAATTCAGGAGGCTCACAGTCCATGCCTTCCAATCCCCCTGAGTTTTGGTGCCAATTAACAAATCATCAACGTATCGCAGAAGTGTACCTTCTGCGGGTGGTGGTATCCAGGTCTCTAATTCTTTGGCTGATTGATCACCAAAGATTGTGGGGCTATTCTTAAACGCTTGTGGCAATACAGTCCATGTGAGCTGTTTTAGGGTTCTCCCATTCGAAGGCAAAAATTTCCTGACCGCTTTCAGCTAGTGGCAGACAAAAGAAAGCATCCTTTAAATCTAAAACTGAAAACTACATCCAGTCACTTTGTAATTTTTTTTTAACCAAAGCGTTAAGGATTGGCCATAACGGGATACAGTGGTTTTGTTACTAATTTCCTGTAACCAACTAAGAATGGATACGTTTGGGGATCGTTTGGGGATCCTTTGGGTCCCAGTGTGGATCTGCGGTAGGGAAAATGCTATCTGCATTCCCATATAGTATTCTAATAGCTGGTCGTCCCTGCACGTGTGTTTTTGTTGCAGATATTACAGCTGCTTTTTCTATCTCAGTTAACTCTGATAGCATTAAATCTATATCCTCCCCATCAACATCTTGATTTCTAACAATCAATATGCTAACAGTCCTTGGGCATCTAGGGGGTCTTGCTCTCTTTCAGCCTTAAGTTTTAAGCATCTTTGTCCTATACTGCATGAGGAGCAACACCTCTTCATGCGGCTTTTTCCTTTTGCTTCTTTTTCTAACAACAGGACCGTCGAGTCCTGTGGTGCTCAATTAATGCCACACTGCTTCTGCCACTCCGGCTTGCATCTTCAAGTAAAGAAGCAGTCGGCGTAAGAAACTTTATCTTATTTGTTCTCCCTCCTTAAAATAACATTAACTGCAGTAAGGTGTTATAGTTTAAGGTCCCATTTTCTGGCCACTTTTCACCATCGTCTAATTTATGCAGTGGCCACCACTGATTACAGTACTTAATCAGGGTGCTCTTTTTCCTAGTTCCTCCGGGGATTCCTCCTAGCTCCTTCCAATGTGCCAACACACACCCTAATGGACTCTTCTGTGTTATCTCCTTGCTTACTGATGATTCCATGGTCTCCTTTTCCTTTCCTTCTTCTGACAATCCAACCTGCCTCTGCACCTTCTACACACTTTCTCCCAATCCTCCTCTAAAACTTCCCAGGTCTGGGGAACCGAGTCCTTTCTCCCACACACTAAGGAAATAACAATTGTCTTTTCAGGTTCCCTTACTCTCCTTGGCCACACTGCTCTCGTCCTCTGCCAGTCTTGGAAACTCCTTTCTGTGTTCCTGTCTAGCGGGTATTGAACCCCTTCTCTCCCTAGCCTAAAAGTAAGCTAGTTTTCCCAACATTTAGGGCACTGGGTATCTCTCTTAGTAGAGATACAATACCCTCTTCTCTGACAATGAACACATTCACACAAAGTGCAAGCTTCACACTTCTTACCGCACAACAAACTAGGAATTTCAAGGAAAAACCCTGCTGCTACTGTGTAACCTGGTGGTGGTGCATTTATAGAATGTTGGGGATCTGGGTGTTCCCAATCCAAAGCTAAAATCTTTCCCCTCCAATGATACAATCTACCTCCCTCCGGATAACAAGGTTGAACCCCAAAACAATGGTTTATATGATTTATGCTCATTCACTTGTTGCCAATCGCTTCGCCTTTTTTTTGGCCGTTCCTGGCGCCGGGTTACGGAAACGCAGATTAGGGCTCCACACTCACTTCGTGCACATCTCCTTCAGTCTCTTTCATTCCCACTCATTCCACAGCGAAAACCACCAAAGAAAAAAAAGGAGAGGGAAAAAACCCCACAGTAAAATGGCAACACAACAAAACAAAATAGCACTGATTCTACAGTAAATGTCGCAATACCACAGAAGCAAAAAGCAATAGAACAGCACAACAGTGGGGTCCTCCCCCTGGGGCTTCCACCCCCTAACACAACAGCGGGGACTCTTATCCCTGGGGCCTCCAGCCCCCCTAACAGCAGGGTCCACCCCCTGTTCCCTAAAGGTACCTTTCTCTTTGCCCGGGACTAATTTTGGGAGACTGAGTCTCCTCGGAGCTTTCAACCCACCCTTGGGGACTTGCACCCCAGACCCGCAGGAATTTCTGCTTAACAAAAATAGAAAATACCCTAATTTGGTGCAGATGGTCCTTGTCTGCTCCCGCCGTGAGCCAAAGGACAGCTGAGCTCCCCTTGAAAATTCAGGGTCGCGACTGGGAGGTCTGCTTACCTCTGGCTCCAGCAGCCGAGCAGAGTTAGGGTCCCACCTGAGTTGCCATTAGATTCTCTGTTGAAAAAGTTCGACGACTTCGGCGGGGGAAGACATTGCAGACAACCAATATGATTGATAAAAGCAAGCTCCGTTTATTAGCAATCCAGAGGCACTTATATAGTATACCAGCTTGTTAACTCTTAATTGGCTTAAACCTATCGAAGCACATTTCTGCTTCTACATAGTTAGACTACATTGGCAAGCTTCTACTAGTTATGTTATGAATAAAGAATTCAGAGTTCACCCTCCCTTCTCATGGTCAGTACATCTTATCTGCACAGCTGCACATCCTCAAAACTCCCTTTTTGTTCTCAGGCCTGTTTCTCACACGGGTGCTTTCTCATGCAGGCAGTTTCTCACACTAGCCTTTGCTTGCAGGCCTTTTGCTTGTACAGTTCTTTTCTTGATCCCATAATTCTATCAATGACCCATGCCCCTGATCCTCTAACCATTCTTCAACAATTCTCCCCAAACCGGGCCAAGAGACACTTCCGAGACAAAGCCCAAGAAGAGGGTATTTGCTTTATTCAGCGCACTGGCTGGGCACGGATCGCTCCTCCAAACACGCACACACCCCAGTTGCTCCTCCAAACACGCACACAGCAGTTTACAATATATGGTTGCAATGTAGGCATATTCATAGTTTTCCCTAGAAAAGCTGTGGTTATGCCAACTATTTCTTAGAACTCGTTATTATCATTAGCATACGCGGAGCGCAGGCGCAGTGCTCCCTGGTGGTCGCGCTGAGGAAGGCTTGGTGGTTGTTTTGACGAACGTGAGAAAAGAGACAACTCTTAGTTAAATAAAAAACTAAAATAATTCATTGAGAACAGAAAAATTGAAAAATTACAGAAATTAGAAAAATATAAAAATTTGGGATCCTATGGCTCGGTAGATGGTATGCCCCAGGAGTGCAGGGATCTGAGATCTTCTGGCTGGGACAGCACGGGACCTCAGGTAGAGAAAAAGGACTTGCAGTGCTGAGCTGACTTTTGGCTGGTCCAAAAGTCAAAAAAAAGTTATTAAAGGCTCCTTAATAGGAGTAAGGCTTTTCATGCCCAGCACTGATGTCCACCACAGCTAGCCTGCAGAGGACTCTCTCTCCCTTCTCTCCTCTCTAAACTCTCTCTCTGAACTCTCTCTCTCTCTCGCTGTCTCTCGTTGTTTTATAGTGTCTTTGCTCCGCCCCAGTCCACTCACAGCCCGCCCCTTTGGTTTAAAGTGATTGGTGCTTTCCCTTTGACAGATCATCTCAGTCCACCAATAGCTCGTCGTTGTCAGAGGGGTGGTATCAGTTGAAATAAGGGTGGTAACATGCCCTCATTAAAATTCAGGTTGCCACGGAGCTTGCCTGCAGGGTAACGGTTGAGGAGCTAAAAATAGCTGGTGGCTGTTAGAACTGGGGTTTTGGAGTTAGCCCTTGGACCAAGGTGCAAAGTAAAAACACTTAAAAAAATATTAAAATACATCCAACACATCTTAAAACACTTGTAAAAGTAGACAATAAACATAGGAAAGATAACTCTTATAGTGTACAGGTGGTTTAAAGTTTGAGAAGGGAGCATAAGTTGGGGATTTTTAACTGGGGAATTTTTAACTGGGAATGGTGCAACTCTCTTAATGAACTACTTTGAACAATTGAAAACACTGATAATGGAACTTGATTTTTGTACCTGGGCTGATGGGTTAATTTTAACATTCAATTTAAAAATATTTAACTCAGAATTAATTAATTAAAGCACTTAATATGCAAAGACCAAACACAATTAGGGATTTCATGTATGACAACGAAGGCCAAACGTCTTCCTCGCTTTGCACTTTTCACCTTTCTTTCCTAGGTGCGCACAGTCCCTTGCTAGCTGTTTCAGCATTTTCTTCACTGGATCTAGCAAGCTTTTGTTCCCTATCTTCTGCCAAGTTATTCAGCTAGCTTCTACACTGGCTACAATGTATCTTATTCTAGCCTCAGGATACCCAAGCACGCCCGAGTACAATGACTTAAACCATTTCAATAGCACAGGGGGTGTATATGTAGGAAAAGGCGCTTGTGAATTGACTTCATCTTTGCGTTCAAACAATTGGGTTTGGACCCCCAATTGCCCTCCTTACAATTGTTCCAAATATCAAGGCAAATGCAATCAAATGCCTGTTAAGCTCACTAATGGTAGCTGGGTAAGGTGTTCCTACCACACTTGCCAAAAAGATTTGGAAGGCTGTAAAGCAGTGGGGAGGGAAAAGGGGTTTTTCTTGACCACCTATTTTTAAGCTGTCCCCAAGAAAATTCCACAAGTAGAACACATGTTGTTCGTGATTATCAGCAGAAGTGGCAACACCGGAATGGAACTCAAACCCTTTTTAGTGAGTCCTGCTCCAAATCCAACCAAACAGCTTGCAGAGGTAAAAGTAGATGGGAACCCCCTGTGGGAGCTCGGGTATGAAAATATTGTGACTCTTATGGTGGGGCAACTATTGCTGGAGGACTGTTCGGCCCAGGAAACAAGCTGTATTTTGACCTACCAGTTGATGACAAAGGGTAGGATGCTGATCTATGGGTTACATGAATACTGTTTCTCCTCTTATATGCTATAGCAAGCCTAATCCTTTTAGCCACCCGCCTGCCCCGACACCTTGCTTAGTGCTGCTCTTTCAGCACATGATCACGGGCATGCAGGTAGAGGAGAAACAGTATTCATTTAACCCATAGATCAGCAGTCAACCGTGAAAACGTGTCCCATTCCCATCCTTTCCACCTTTGGACTGGTACATGAGCTAACTTTATTTCTTTTGTTATTTGTTTGACCACTTTTTCATTGTCATATCTATGTGCAGACAGCAGCTTGAGTCATTTAATTTTCCACAAACTCCTCCTTCTTCTGCTAATAGATAATCTGATACCATCCACTGTTGAAATGCTGTTTTCCTCATTTAAGTGGATTGGTCAGCAAGAAGCTCAAGAGCTGTGGCTGTCTGGTTGCTTATTATTTCAAAAACAGCTTGTAAGCTAATTATCCCATTCCAATTATAAATGGGTTCTCAGGCATCTGGTATTAATTGAATTGGATTCCATGTGGCTGGTTCATCGTGTTGTGTAATTCATTCTGGTGGCCATGCATCTTTTCCCCATTTTGGGGTGCTCCGTCCAGCAGGGGCTGCATCAATTGACTGCTTTTCTCTAATTAAGTCATGGATTTTGATTCCTAAGTGATTTCCCGGAACTTGTGGTAGCAAAAAGAACAACACTCTAATACACCTTCTATGACAGATCCCTTACCAATTTGGAGGTGACCTGCCGTAAGTGTGTTGGCCACAAATCCAATCATGTCCTTTCAAAGCCCACGTTCCGTCCGCAAAGGGGCCTTCCTACCCTTTGTCATCAACTGGTAGGTCAAAATACAGCTTGTTTCCTGGGCCGAACAGTCCTCCAGCAATAGTTGCCCCACCATAAGAGTCACAATATTTTCATACCCGAGCTCCCACAGGGGGTTCCCATCTACTTTTACCTCTGCAAGCTGTTTGGTTGGATTTGGAGCAGGACTCACTAAAAAGGGTTTGAGTTCCATTCCGGTGTTGCCACTTCTGCTGATAATCACGAACAACATGTGTTCTACTTGTGGAATTTTCTTGGGGACAGCTTAAAAATAGGTGGTCAAGAAAAACCCCTTTTCCCTCCCCACTGCTTTACAGCCTTCCAAATCTTTTTGGCAAGTGTGGTAGGAACACCTTACCCAGCTACCATTAGTGAGCTTAACAGGCATTTGATTGCATTTGCCTTGATATTTGGAACAATTGTAAGGAGGGCAATTGGGGGTCCAAACCCAATTGTTTGAACGCAAAGATGAAGTCAATTCACAAGCGCCTTTTCCTACATATACACCCCCTGTGCTATTTGGGCAAGAAGTGCCTGTTTGAGAAGAATGACGTCACCATGGACTTCCTTCTTTGTCTCAAAATCCCGTCCCATGATGGATTTCCCGTAGGGCCCATTTCAGTTCAACTGGGCTAGTCACCCATGGCTGCTCTTCAGATCCTGCTAGCCCTCCCCAGAGCCAACAATTGCTAAGGTTGAAAACTTTTGCTACTTCTCCTTAAGGCTGCAAATTGATTCACCCACTCCTCTCCTAAACTTAGCTGGCAATATGAAAGTACAATTTTTAAGGAAAATATTTTAATAGTGTAATCTAATTACCTAGTCTAATTTTCACGTTGTCTTCTGCACCACCTGTGGCGACTGAAGGCACACAGACCACTTAACAGAAAACAGTGACAGCCCCCCCAGTGAGTGGAGCTTCTAAAGGAGGGATGCCCGTACAGGCTATTTCAGCAGAGGGTCTGTGAGTAGGTACATGGGGCTTCCCCCGATGTCAAGGCACTGGCTACTGTACTGTAGCCTTCCGTCGGCCTGCCATTTATCTACTGCCTTGCATTGACTTGCTCACCCATCCCCCACCCGACTTCCCATTTGTCCAGGTCTGGCCTTGCCTTTCCTTCTCCTCTTCTTTGCCTTGCAAAGCCACCACTTGGCAGAGCCCGGCCGCACGCGTGCCGTGTGGCGCGGAGCACACGCGGGGCGCGGCAGGCGTCGGGGCAGGCGGGGCGGGCCGGCGAGGTCGCGGTAACACGAGGAGAGGAGCCCCCGGGCGGGGTGGCGAGTGGCGCGGCGGTGAGCGCTTCTGCTTCCTGTCGCTCGGCGGCCGCCCACGGCAGCGGACCGGCGTGTGCCCTATGACCCCGCGGAGCGGCGGGACCGGCCGGGCGGCACGCGGCCAGGCGTGCAGCCAGCGGCGGCTGCAGCAAGGGGCTGCCGGCAGTGCCTGTGCCTGTGGTGAGAGTGAGGAGCCGAGGCCGGCCTTCCCAGGCCGGTGAGGGGCGGCCGCCTTTGCCGCGCTGCTCTCCCTGCAAGCACGTGGCTGATTCCAGCCAACCCGGGATCCCCCGCAGCGGCGCGGGCAGGAGGGAGTGGGGAGTGCACTCACAGCCGTGGCGGCCCCTCGCGCCCAGCGTCGCGCTGCGGCGAAGCGTTTTCCCGCCCGCCCCGGGAAAGACGTAAGGGACACTGAATGCGGAGGTTAGCTGTGAGCGGGAGCAACTTCCCTCCACTGGCAACCTCTTTCCCCCCCTGCGATTCAGCTACCTTGTGGTAGGTGGGGTGGTGCTGAAGTGGGGCGGCGGCTTGGCACAGATGCTGGCGTAGGTGGTGCGAGAGCTCCACGCAAGGAGCTCTTAGTGGCATGTGTGAGGGTAGGAGGGTATGGCATCCATAGGTGAAGGCAAAAAAGGTCAGGGCGTGTAATCAGCCACAGTAATGCTAAGTTGTTAATCTTTGCAAACTGCTTGCGGTGTTGTTCCTTTCTTAGGTAAAATGGGGATTTGTATCAACCAGAACCGCATGTGGTCAATATTTGCAGATAATGTTTACTCGGACCGTTGGTGAAGTAAGTGTAGCAGTTTATATGGCATTCTGCAAAAAAAAGTGACAGGTGTCTCTGTGTTCCTCAATTTTTAACAAAAATTAAGTTAACAAACCCCTGAAGATAGGTTTTGCAAAACATCCAATTTTTTTCCCTACTAGTGCTAGAGACAACCATAGTCACCTTGTCTTTCCGAAGTCAAAGGTTACATATTTTTGTCCAAGAGCATCAAGTGCTTTTGATCAGCATTTGCATGCATGCATTAGCGTTGTTCTTGTTCTTCCTCGGAGAACTTTTACAGTACTCGGATGATCTGTGTAGGCCGTAGACTGCAGTGGTGGACTTCAAGGCTTCCAGCAGAAGGGAGTTGCTGTCCATGTTTTGGCTTTTCCTTTGTCTGAACCTTCAAGGTCCAAGGCTTCAATTTTCAAGCAGTTTGAAGAGCTCCAAATTACGACATGAACAGGTAGTTGTTTTCTCATCACCTCAGTTACCACTGATGGTTTAGTCAAGTTATCCCATTTAACTGAGTAGTGAAGCGGGTGTTAAAGATATGTATGATATCTCCTCCATTACCTTCCCAGAAGGGTTTTCTGAGTGGAGAACAAGGAGTTCTGAAGACAAATATTTGGCATACAAGAAGTAGAATTTAGGATTCGATTGCAGAGCACTGCATGCATGAACGGTTAAGGAGGATCCATCTTTTTATGTCCCCTCGATGCTTGTTCTCATTGGAAATAGTGAACATTCTGCAGGTTGGTTTTGTTAGGGTTGTGGGTTTTTTCTGGGGGAGGGGTGGTGGTAGGGGAGGGGGTGGGTGTTGTTTTTTGTTTTTTCTTTCCAGAATAGTGTACAAAGAGCTTGTGCCTAAAACCAGCAGTATGAAACAATGCAGGTGTAAAAGAAGGTCACAGAAATGTAGGATAATATGAATCTGAAAATGCTCCAGTATTTGCCTAGGTGTTTCACTCCAACAAGGTGATTGTCCTTCACAGAAATGTAGTGGCAGGCTTCTGCCATACTAGAAGTGATGACCTTTCTCTGCCCCAAATTGACCAGCAAAATATTTTGGCTCTTGATTTAAACACCTGAGCCAGCTGCAGAAGGCTGCAGCTGTTGTGGCAGAGGCGGGGTGCAGCCCTGCCCGCCGGTCCCAACCTGGCACACGCTGGTGGCAGCCATCAGCGCCCGGGGTCCCCTGCCAGGCCAGGGCTCGGTCTGCCTCTGTCCCACCCCTGGGAGCCTCGGGGAAAAAGCACACTACTCCATCTGCTTCAAAAACAAAACAAGCAAGCAAAAAGCCCACTGTAAAAATAAGTAAAAGTCTTCAAAACTAATTATCAGCCCTTGCTCGGAGTTTGTTGATGGAGCAAATGGTTTTTAGATAAACTGGTATTGCTAGTATGACTTTTAAATTAGGTTCCGAAACTTCAGAAAGGAGGAGATGGTGGTCACGTACCCCTGAGGAATGTTCAAAACAGTAGGACTGCTCAGTCATTTATTTAAAGGTGGCCAGAAAATGGGCGTAGCAGTGGAATGGACACTCTGTGAGTAGGTAGCCTTAAGTCAATGTAATGACTGGCACTTCGGTGGGAATTTCACATCAACACCAAGAGATCGTGTCATGATGTGTTGCATGAGAGCGAATTGGGCCAAAATTCTACTGACTTTGACCAAGGTGGACGGGCCACCTTCCCTTAACCCGGCAAAGGGACGTAAGTTCGAAAAGCAGCCATGAAAAATAGTCCCTTTAGTTTGTTGGACTGTTGCAAGCCTGCAGAGCTCTCTGTTGACGGGTCATTGGAACTAACTGTTGGAATGTAACTGCAGTTTGATGCTTCGTAAGTCAGCATCACTAGGAGGCTTAATGGTTTAGATTGAGAGGTGGTGGATGTTTTTTTCAGAGTAATGGCCCAATGAGGAGCAGTGTTCACTGCCAGGACTGCTGTTGTACCCTTCAAGAGAAATGGGCTAGGCTTAGCACTGTGTGAGAATTCTTGGTTCATTCTAACAGAACTTCCTTGGTTCTTTTGGTCTGGTTTCACAGCTGGGGCCAAGGTACAGCATTGGAAGCAATTCCTAGGGCAGAAGTGGAACATATCCAAAGCACCGGGTATGTTCATTGTCCTTGAGCACAGCGTAATTGAGCGTAGTCTAATTGGAGGAGTGCTTGACCATCAAGTGATAGCAGATTTTTTAAAAGCTCTTAATTCTGTCAAAGCAAGAAAGAAGGAAAGTGATGAAGATGCAGTCCTTTCCTCTTAAGTCAGCCTACGCAAGAGCTTCAGGGTTAGTTGTGATGTGTACTCACCTATTTTAGCACTGAAAGGAAACTGGAGTCACTTAAAGAGATGTTTCTATGGAGTACTATAAAACTGGGGTAATGGTAACATAAACCGGCAGGTTTTCATACAGTAGTTTGAGCACAGAAGTAATACATGTACAATCTTGGATGTTTACTCCTGCTGGCTCAAGAGCCAGTGTTGAGCTTATCCGTTTTAAATGCGGTCTTAGAGCTCCGGCAGGGATCACTGCAGCATGACGTTGTGACAAGGGGATGCTGATTCATGCATAAACATTAGATGCTTTCATTATATCTTCAACCAGCTTTGAAAACCTATGAACTCAACTTGATAGTCATGGCAAAAGTTTCCCCAACCATTTTGTAATACCATGCTATAGCTTCAATTTCTAAAGAAATAGCATTGAGCATATTGCTGGCAAAATGCTGAAAGAATAAGCCAAGAAAAGTATCCTTTAATGGGAGGGATGGAAAAAATTTAGACGTGCTTATTTGAATTAAAATTACTGTGGACCAAGCCTAAATGTATTTCACACTAAATTCTTAGAACTGCTTTTAAGGAAAGGAGGAATGTATTAGCTGCTTGTGTTTCAGTTCGTTTGTAATTGTACTAGTTTGAAAACAAACCAGTGGGAGGCACTAAGTCAGAATAACAATTTAATGGAAATTAAAGAAAAGGGGAAAAAAAAGGTAAAAGAAAACACTGTCAAACTGACAGAGTCAAGGTACAACCTGACACCCTGTTAGGCAGGGTGGT
>NW_024580961.1:0-621 GCF_017639235.1 Corvus kubaryi
CTGCGGCTACTTGTGCTGCTACCTATTTCTCTTCCAGCTTTCCCTGGAAAGAATTGTGCCCAGCTTGATGCCTGGATGTGCAGAGATGACTGTGGCAGATACGGCCGAGAATGGAAATACAGAGTGCAGCGGAGAGTTTCTGGCGCTTGACGTGAGGCAAGGGGAAAGTGCAGCCCAGCAGTGGCTTTTTCTACTGGAGCCTTTTTCTTTGGTAGCAGCTGCTGCAAGTGGGCAAGGGAGCTGCGAGAGTGCATAATGGGATGGCACGTCTATCTGAGAAGAAATTCTGACTTTGAAAAAGCGAAGAATGAAGCCGTGGAACTCCGGGCTCGGGTTTGCGGCATACGAGCTGCAAGACAAGTGTGGCTGCCGCTCTGTTGCCTGCTGAATTCACCTTATAGCCTTGGGAAAGAGGAAGTTCCACGGCAGGTACTTGTGCTGCTGCTGGTGCCTAGTCCTCTTGCAGCTGTCTGTGGAAGCCTTTGCGTTTCCCTTCCATCTCCGAGTTTCGGAGAAGACGATGGAAGGACTCAGCGGAGGATGGTATTACAGAGTGCACCGGTGAGTTTGGTCGTCCTTACGTGAGGAAGGCAGAGGTGCAGCTCAGCACTGGCTTTTACT
>NW_024580961.1:631-15512 GCF_017639235.1 Corvus kubaryi
GCTTCTTTCCTCGGCTCCAGCTACAAGGGCACCTATTGGAATTGTAAAAAGAAGAGAAGTCCGGGGACTCCGGCGGCGGGAGGAATGCAGTCCAAACCAATATGGTTGATAAGAGCAAAACTCCGTTTATTAGCAATCCAATGGCACTTATATAGTATACCAGCTTGTTAACTCTTAAGTGGCTTAAAGCTTATCAAAGCACATTTCTACTTCTACATAATTGGACTTACATTGGCAAGCTTCTACAGTTACGTTATGATTAAAAGAATTCAAAGTTTACCTCCCTTTTCTCACGGTTAACACATCTTATCAGGACAGCTGCATCGTTTCAAAACTCCCTCTTTGTTTCTCAGGCTTGGTTCTCACACAAGAATTTTCTCATGGAGAGTCTTTCTCACATAGGCCTTTTGCTTGCAGGCTCTTGCTACAGTTCTTTTATTGAGCCCATAATTCTATGAATGATCCATGTCCCTGATCCTTTAACAATTCCCAACAGGCACCCTTTCGGTTTTGCTGAGTCCACACTGCCCACGTAGCTCTCTCTCAGCGAAGTGTGCCAGGGGAGAAGCTCTTGCAGTAGTGTAGGCAGTTCAGGAAGTCTGTATCTCCTGAGTACCTCAGCCAAAGGGGAAAAGCAAGAGGGTGTTATGGCCAGGAACTTAGCATAAACTGGGAGCTGTGTCCCACAATCATTTGAGAGACTGCATGGGAAAAGCCCCATGGCCTCTCCCTGTAGTTGAAGAATGTTACAGGACGCCACTGTCTCCTTTTTGGTAGATGAAGAAACTCAGAAAGCAACACTTTTGCCAGAACTCTCCAAGATCCCCATTTGCTCCCAGTGACTCAATCACTGCCCAGGAAGCTGTCTTTTCTACCAGAGTAGTTCGAGATATAGTTCAAAGTAGTGTGGCAGAGAAAAAAGTCGATAATTAGTTTCCAAGGGATGGCAAACAATAGATACCAGAAGCTTTGGCCCTACCAATATTAAAACAACTCCATGAAGACAGTCCTTGCACTTCCTAAGGATTGGCAGAAGCCTTCCTCAAGATGTATGCTGCTGTGGGTCTTTTTAGACTGGCAAAACGAGCTGTTGAAGGTTGCTTGATCTGTGCTAAAGCAAACAGCCAAGTTACAAAGCAACTTGCCAGGGGAGGGAGGCCTTGGGCTGTATGTCCCTCCCAAAGATGCCAGGCGGATTTTCCTGAGATGCCCCAAGTGGGAAGGCTTAATATCTTCTGGTACTTGTATGTCAGCTAGCAAGATGGCCAGAAGCATTTCCAACTGCTTCAGCAACGACAGGATCAGTTATTAAGGCATTTTTGGAACAAATAATTCCAAGAGACAGGATTGTAGAAGCAATAGATAGGGGTACTCATTTTACAGGAAAGATCCTTCAAGGGGTTATGGCTTCTTTAGGAATACAATGGAACCTCCATAGGCCCTGGAACTCCCAGAGCTTGGCTCGGGTAGAAAACAATGAATCGAGAAATAAACACCTTTTGAAGCTGATAATAGAAACCAAGGTGCCATGGGTAGGCCTTTGGACATTGGCTTTGGTGAGAATGAGGGCCTAACCCAGAAGAGAGATTCAGTTATCCCCCTTTCAATTGTTGTTTGGAATTACCCTGCTAATTCTCAACCTAATGGGGGGGTAGAGGCAAGTGATGTATATTTAAAACCATACGTGGCCAGGATACTGCTTCTTGTGAAACCCCTTCAACAGGAAGCTCAGCTGGCACAGACCCCACCTTTGGACTTTGCTGCTTATAACATCCAGCCAGGAGATTGAGTCCTAGTTAAGGAGTAGAAAGAAGCACCAGTGGTGGTGAAGTGGCACGGCCCATTCCAAGTGTCAGTGACGACAGAAACAGCCGTCGAGACAGCTTGAACACAGGTGGACCCTTCACACTCAGGTCAAGGTCTCTGAAGCCTTGGAGATTTGCACATCTCAGCTGGAGGAGAAGGCCGGGAGGCCGTGACTGACACTCTGCAGGAGTGGGCCGGAGCAGTAGCCAGTGCTTCGACATTGGAGGAAGCCCTGCGGTCCTATCCTCCAACCATCTGCTGAAATAGTCTGTATGGGCATCCCTCCTCTAGAATCCCCACTCACTGGGGGGCTAATACTTGTGGCCATTGTTTTACATTAAGTGGTTTCTTGTGTCTTCAATTGCCACAGGTAGTGCAGAAGACAACATGAAAATTAGACTAGCTAATTAGATCACACTATTAAAATATTTTCCTTAATAATTCTACTTTTATATGGTCAGCTAAGTTTAGGCCAGGAGTGGGAGAATCAATTTGCAGCCTTAGGAGAAGAAGTAGCAAAAGTTTTTAACCTTAGCAATTTCTGGCTCTGTGGAGGGCCAGGAGGATCTGAAGAGTGGCCATGGTTGGCTAGCCCAGCTGAACCTAAATGGTGGGTCAACGTGAGGGCCATAATGGGATAGGATTTTGGGCCAAAGAAGGAAGTTCACGGCCACTTCATTCTTCTCAAACAGGCACTTATTGCCTAAATAGGACAGAGGGTGTCTATGTAGGAAAAGGCGTTTGTGAATTGACTTTCCCTCTGGGTTTAAACAATTGGGTTTGGACTCCCAATTGCCCTCCTTACAATTGTTCCAAATATCAAGGCAAATGCAATCAAATACCTGTTAAGCTCTCTAATGGTAGCTGGGTTAGGTGTTCTTACCCCACTTACCAAAAATATTTGGAAGCCTGTAAAGCAATGGGGAGGGACAAGGGGTTTTTTTGACCACCTATTTTTAAGCTGTCCCCACGAAAATTCCACAAGTAGAACACATGTTGCTCGTGATTATCAGTGGGAATGGCAACACCGGACTGGAACTCAAACCCTCTTAGTGAGTTCTGCTCCAAATCCAACCAAACAGCTTGCAGGTGTCAATGTAGATGGGAACCCCGTGTGGGAGCTTGGAAATGCAAATACTGTGACCCTTATGGTGGGGCAACTATTGTCGGAGGACTGTTAGGCCTGGGAAACCCGCTGCTGTATTTTGACCCACCAATTGATGACCAAGGGTAGGAAGGCCCCTTTGCTAATGGAACACGGCCTTTGAAAGGACATTATTGCATTTGTGGCCAACATGCTTAGCTCAGGTTACCTCCAAACTGGTCAGCAATATGGTATATGGGGTATATTAGACCATTGCTCTTTTTGCTGCCACAAGTTCAGGAAATCGCTTAGGAATCAAAATCTGTGATGATTTAATTAGAGAAAAGCAGTCAACTGATGCAGCCCTGGCTGGAGGGAGCACCCCCAAATGGGGAAAAGATGAATGGCCACCAGAACGAGTTACACAACACCATGGACCAGCCACTTGGAATCCTAAGGAATTAATCCCAGATGCCTTGGAACCCATTTATCATTTGAATGGGATAATTAGGTTACAAGCTGTCTCAGAAATAATAACCAACCAGACAGCCACAGCTCTTGACTTTCTTGCTGACCAACCCACTTAAATGAGGAAAGTGGTATTTCAACATTGGATGGTATTAAATTATCTGTTAGCAGAAGAAGGAGGAGTTTGTGGGAAGTCAAATGACTCGAGCTGCTGTTTGCAAACAGATGACAGCAGAAAAGTGGTCAAACAAATAACAAAGGAAATAAAGTCAGCTCATGGACCTGTCCAAACGTGGAAAGGTTGGGAATGGGACATGTTTTCGTGGTTAACTGGCCAGCTATGGGCTAAACGAATACGATTTCTCCTCTTATATGCTATAGCAACTCTAATCTTTTGACCATGCGTGACACCTTGCTGAGTGCAGCTCTTTCAGCAGGTGGTCAAGGGGATGCTGCTAGCAGCCATGCCTACCTGATCCAGAAATGACTACAAAAGGACAGAAAAAGGATGTCACTGCGAATAATAGCAAAACCCAAGAAGACTCAAGAAGAAAAATTTTAATCAATGGTAATTAAGGTTTGTAAAGACAAATAGAGATAAAATAAAAAGAGGAGGGATTAAAAGGAATGAGATGAATGAGTCTTTACAAACAGACCGTGTGAATCTGCCTGTAGACAAGGCTAGGAACTTATGGGTAGTGAAGTAACAGAAGAAACGATTAGTTCTCTAGAACTGTTATTAATCAACAGAGACTGTTGATTAATCAAGGCCATGTTAAATTCCTGAACCTAAAGCAAAGAAACAAAGACTTAATAGAATTAGGAATAGTTTCTTTTTCTTTCTTTTCAATACCAAAAGGGGGGTGCATATTTGAGGGGGGCATAGAGTAGGCACTTCGGGAAGTCTGTACCTCCTGAGTACCTCAGCCAGTGGGGAAAAGGAAGAGGGTGCCGTGGCTGGCAACTTGGCATAAAAAGGGGGCTGCGTCCCGCAATCGTTTGAGAGACCCCATGGGAAAAGCCCCATGGCCTCTCCCTGTAGTCGAAGAATGTTACAGGACTCCTCTGTCTCCTTTTCGGACATAAACCCCTGGCATCGTGGATTAGTTTTCCCTAATGTCAGACACCTGCCGCGGAGTCCCCGTGCGCCTTCCCAGGACTCTGGGGGGTGTAAAATAATTCCCGGCAGCTCCCACCATGCGTTACAGATGGCTGCGCGGCCCCGGGGTTGCCCGCAGCCCTCCCCTGCCCTGCCAGGGCGGTGCCCGCGGGCTGTGGAGCCACCTCGCTACCGGCGCGGCCAGGGCCGGGGCCCCTCTCAACAGCAGCCAAGGGGCTGCGGAGCGGGCATCTGCGGCACGATTAGCTATTTTACGCCGCGTGGTGCTGCCGCCTCCATCTAGCTCTCCGTCACGCCGCCGGCCGCCACCCGCCTGGCGCGCTCCCGCTCGGCCGCGCTCGCCGCCCGCTCAGCCTCGCCGGGGGCTCTCCCGCCCGGGCTGTGCCCCGGCTCTTCCCGCGGCTCGGCAGGGCCCGGCCGCACGCGTGCCTCGTGGCACGGAGCACACGCGTTGCGCCGCAGGCGACGGGGAAGGCAGGGTGGGCCGGGGTCACCGTGGTAGCGCGAGGAGAGGAGTCCCCGAGCCGGGCGGCGAGTGACGCGGCGGTGAGCGCTTCTGCTTCCTGTCGCTCAGCGGCCGCCCACAGCAGGTGCCGTGTGACCCCGCGGAGCGGCGGGGCCGGCCGGGCGGTGCGCGGCCAGGCTTTCGGCCAGCGGCGGCTGCAGCGAGCGGCTGCTGGCACTGCAGTGGAGAGAGCGGGGAGCCAAGGCCAGCTTTCCCAGGGCGACGAGGGGCGGCCGCCTTTGCCGTGCTGCCCTCCGTGCAGCATGTGGCCGATTCTGGCGAACCCGGGGTCCCCTCAGCTGTGCGGGTGGGAGGGAGTGGGGAGCGCGCTCGGTTCCGTGTCGGCCGCTCCCGCCCAGCGCCGCGCTCCGCCGAGGTGTTCGCCTGCCCGTCCTGGGAAGGACGCAAGGGACGCTGAAGTTGGAGCTTAGCTGTCAGTGGGAGCAACTTCCCTCCACTGGCGACCTCGTTTTCCCTCCCTCCGATTCAGTTACCTTGTGGTAGGTGTGGTGGTGCTGAAGAGGGGCAGCAGCTTGGCACAGGTGCTGGCATATGTAGTGCGAGAGCTCCACGCAAGGAGCTTTGAGTGGCATGTGTGAGGGTAGGAGGGTATGGCATCTATAGCTAAAGGCAAAAAAGGTCAGGGCACGTAATCGGCTGCAATCATGCTAAGTTGTTCATCTTTGCAAACTGCTTGCCAAGTTGTTCCTTTCTTAGGTAATGGGGGTTTGTATCAACCAGAACTGCATGTGGTCAGTATTTGCAGAGAAGGTTACTTGGACTGTTGGAGAAGTAGTGTCTGTGGCATTCTGCAAAAAAGTGACAGGTCTCTCTGTGTTCCCCAAATCTTAACAAAAGTTAACAAACCCCTGAAAAGAGGTTTTGCAAAACTTCAGGGTTTTTTTCCTACTAGTACTGTAGAGACAACCATAGCCACCTTGTCTTTCCAAAAGTGAAGGTTACCTATTTTTGTCCAAGAGCATCGAGTGCTTTTGATCAGCGTTTGTGTGCATGCATTAGCCTTGTTCTTGTTCTTCCTTGGAGAACTTTTACAATACTCAGATGATCTGTGTAGGCTGTAGACTGCAGTGGTGGACTTCAAGGCTTCCAGCAGAAGGGAGATGCTGTCCATGTTTTGGATTTTCCTTAGTCTGAACTTTCAATGTCCAAGGCTTCACTTTTCAAGCAGCTGGAAGAGCTCCAAATTAAGACATGAACAGGTCTTAATCAACCTTGTCACCGCCTCAGTTAGTCAAGTTATCGTGTGCATTGGATTTAATTGACTAGTGCAGTGTGTGCTAAAAATATGTAGAGTATTACCTCGATTACCCTGCCAGAAGGGTTTGAGTGGAGAACAAGGAGTTCCAAAGACAAATATTTGATGTACAAGAAGTAGAATTTAGGAGTTGATTGCAGAGCACTGCATGCACAAATGTCTAAGGAGGATCCATCTTTTTATGTCCCATCTATGCTTGTTCTCATTTGAAATACTGCAGGTTGGTTTTGTTAGGGTTGTGGCTGGGGAAGAAGTGGTGGTGGGGGAGGGTTGGATGTTGTTTTTCGTTTTTTTTTTTTTTCCAGAATAGTGTACAAAGAACCTGTGCCCAAAACCCGCAGTATGAAACAATGCAGGTATAAAAGAAAGTCACAGAAATGTAGGATAATATGAATCTGAAAACGCTTCAGTATTTTACCCAGGAGTTTCACTCCAACAAGGTGATTTTCCTTCACAGAAATGTAGTGGCAGGCTTATGCCATGCTAGAAGTGATGACCTTTATCTGCCCCAAACTGACCAGCAAAATATTTTGGCTCTTGATTTAAACCCCTGAGCCAGCTATGTTTCAGGCTGCAGAAGCTGCAGCTGTTGCGGCAGATGCGGGGTGCAGCCCTGCCCACTGGTCGCAACCTGGCCTGCGCTGGTGGCAGCCGTCAGCGCCCGGAGTCCCCTGTGCCGCCCATGCCGGGGCTCAGCCTGCCTGCCTCGCACCCCTGGTAGCCTCAGGGAAACAGCATACAACTCCATCTGCTTTAAAAACAAACAAGCAAACAAAAAGCTCACTGTAAAAATATGTAAAATTCTTGAAACTAATTATCAGCACTTGCTCGGAGTTTGTTGATGGAGCAAATGGATTTTGGATAAACTGGTATTGCTAGTACTACTTTTAAATTAGGTTCCTAAACATCAGAAAGGAGGAGATGGTGGTAACATACCCCTGAGGAATGCTTGAAAAATTAGGACTGCTCAGTCATTTAAAGGTGGCCAGAAAATGGGTGTGGCAGTGGACACTCTGTGAGTAGGTAGCCTTAAGTCATATACCGACTGGCACTTCAGTGGAAATTTTTGCATCAACACCTAGAGATCGTGTCATGATGTGCTGCATGACAGCAAATTGGGGCAAAATTCTACTGACTTTGACCAAGGTGGACGGGCCACCTTCACTTAACCTGGCAAAGGGACGTAAGTCAATGATGTTTGAAAAGCAGCCCCTTTAGTTTGTTGGACTGTTGCAAGTCTGCAAAGCTCTGTTGACAGGTCGTTGGAAGTAGCTGTTGGAATCTAACTGCAGTTGGACGCTTTGTCAGTCAGCATCACCAGGAGGCTTAATGGTTTAGGTTGAGAGGTGGTGCACGTTTTTTTCAGAGGAATGGCCCAGTGAAGAGCAGTGTTCACTGCCATGACTGCTGTTGTAGCCTTCAAGAGAAATGGGCTAGGCTTAGCACTGTGTGGGAATCCTTGGTTCATTCTAAAAGAACTTCCTTGGTTCTGTTGGTTTGCTTTCACAGCTGGAGCAAAGGTACAGCACTGGAAGCAATTCCTAGGGCAGAAGCGGGAGATATCCAAAGCTCTGGACTTCGTTGTCCTCAGCACAGTCTTAAGTGAGTGTAGTCTAATTGGAGGAGTGGTGAGCATCAGTGATACCAGATTTTTTAAAAGTTCCTAATTCTGTCAAAATTTTCAAAAGAAAGAAGGAAAGTGATGAAGATGAAATCCTTTCCTCTTAAATCTGCCTACGCAACAACTTCAGGGGTAGTTGTAATGTGTATTCAGCTATTTTGAATTGCCCAAAACCAGGCCTAGAGATGCTTCAGAGACAGAGTCAGAGAAGCAGGTGTTTGTTTTATTCGGCGCTGGGTGTGTGGGGGATTGCTCCTCCTAACACACACACACACACACACACACACACACACACAGAGCAGTCCATACAGTCCAGCATTATGTGTAAAATTTATGAATATTCATCACATTCCTTGGGATAGGAGTGGTTATACAAATTACTTCTGGGAAGTCATTAATATCATTAGCAGACGTGCCACGCATGCGCTCTGTACTCTGGTGGTCGCACTGAGGAAGGCTCCTCTTCTTCCTCGGGGGTCTTTCTGATGAAGATCACTAGTCTTTGTCACAATGCACTTTTTACCTTTCTTTCTGGAGCATGCGCCGTTCTTCACTGGATGATTCAGCGGTCTCTGTGCTGGTTTTCAAAAGATCCTGTTCCTCTTATCTTGACAAGATTAAGGCCAATCCTACTACTTAGGTTTTGTGATTAACATTTGCTGTTTCTTAATAGTTCACTCGTGCTTACATGAGTTAACTATGGATCAACCCCCTTCTCAATTTTAGCACTGAAAGGATATCGGAGCCATTTAAAGAGATGTCTCCTACAAAGTCCTACAAAATTGCCATAACCGTAACATGTTTTCATACAGTAGTTTTAGCACAGAAGTAATATATGTACAACCTTGGATGTTTCAAGAGCCAATGTTGAGCTTTTCTCTTTTAAATCCAGTCTTAGAGCTCTGCCGGGATCACTGCAGCATGACCTTGTGACAAGGGGATGCTGATACATGCATAAACCTTAGATGCTTTCCTTATATCTTCAACCAGCTTTGAAAACCAATGATTATCTGGCATGTTGCAACTTGAGAGTCATGGCAAAGGTTTCACCAAACACTTTGTAATATCATGCTACAGCTTTCATTCTTAAGGAAACAGCATTGAGCATATCGCTGGCAAAATGCTGAAAGAATGAGCCAAAATCAATATCCTTTAACAGGAAAGATGGAAAAAATTTAGATGTGTTTCTTTGAACTAAAATTCCTGTGGACCAAGCCTAAATGTATTTCACACTAAATTCTTAGAATTTTAAGGAAAGAATTGAGAAAGATGAATTCACAAGAGGAATTTTCAGCAGCATAATATTGAACATTTATTAGTAGAACAAAGGCATATCACAGCGCGGAGGCACTTAGCAATATTGCTAGAGGCGTGACTACATTCATTTTACTGTGAACATAAGTACTTCTTTAAACATATTAATTAAGCCCAGAAAGTAATTTACACTTCACTCAACTTTCCCCCCCTCCTGTCTCTGCCTGCTTCCGCCAGCGTGCCGCCGCCTCGGTCCTCTGGATAGCTTCAGAATTGAAGGCAGGCACCCCCCTCCGGTGCCTCTTCAGTCTCCAACCAAATTTGTAGTTGATAGTTTCTTTGGGAGGTGTGAGTTTTGATGAGATAACAGACTTCCTGGGATGCATGCGGTTTATCTTCTTTGTTTCTTTAAGATGTCTTGGTTTCTACCTCTGTGATTTCTCAACTTAAGGGACATTTATTACCGTGTGTTTATTACTACGTTTCCCAATATGTTACAACTATTTTGAAGTTACAATTTACTCTAGTCTTGTTTTTACTTCACTATATTTTACCTTAACACTATTTCTACATAGTACATTATCACTTCTAAATGTTGAAATCATGTATGCGAAAGACAATATTTATCGTTCACTCATTTATCACAGGAGGAATGTATTAGCTGCTTGTGTTTTAGTTCACTTGTAATCCTGGTCCTTCTCATTTCCTTTTCACTAGAAAACATTTCTCAGGCTCAGTGAGCAGATGTGTGTGCAAGCGGTTCAGTGTGTCTTTGTAGTTCAAAAAGTCAGGATCAGATGGGTTTCTGCAGTAAAAGGATACAGTGGGAACTCCTGTGATTTTGCTCCTCTCAAAACATTTCTCCTCTCAAAATGGATCTCTGTAGCAAACTTGAGACATTCTTCTACTCCTGAGAGTCATTAATAAAGAAACCTGGGGTGTTTATTAGGTGACAGTGCTGTTCCTGCTGTGCACCTTTGCACCTGGCTCACAGACCATTTTCACACAGCCACGGTCCAGAACGCGGGCAGATACAAACCCAGCCTACTTGACTTTTCAAATTCTTATTATGCGATTATCGCGTCACTTTTGTTCATAATATCTGAAATAATTTGCCATGCAGTTTTTGAATACAGTGCAAATACATACTTACTCTTAGAAATTTGAAAGTGAGTTACATTTAATAGTAGTTTGTGAGTAGTATGGCAATCAAGCCTTAAATATGCCAATGAGGCTTGTAAATAAACCCATATTATCAGTCAATCTCTTCAGTAAATTGATGTTTTTATATGTGATTTTATTCCAATAGAATAGAAAACTCGGAGCAGTGGCAAAGAAGGGGTGGGGCAGGGCAGCGGCGGCCCAGCTCCGAGCAGGGCACGGAAAGGCAGGCTCAAAATCCCGGGGTTTCTCACCTGAGGCACCTGAGCAGATGGTGAAGAGTCCCTCTTTTAGTGAAGGTAGACTGTTGATAAGGTTCCAATGCAACTGCCGCTCTTACGAGCAGAGCTGCACTCATGGTAGAAGAAAGGCAGCAGGAGACGGAATCCCGCCGTGGTGACAAGTTCTCCCCACAGCCACCGCAGCCTCTCTCCCTTCCGAATGCTGAGAGCACAAGAGCTGGGGGCTGCACCCCACCCCGTTTTCCTAGTCAAAAGCTCGCTGTATCTCTGCCCTCCACGAGAAACCTCAGGTAAAGAGAGAGTAGCCAGCTGCACCTCTCCCCTGAGCTGTGACAACTTCTTTTGTCTCTCTTAAGTAGCCAGGTTATTGTCTCCTAGCAACACGTATGGGGGAAAGCTCCTTAAGAGAAAAAAACCCAAAAAAACAAGAGGAGAACTCCTAAAACCCCAACATACGGGTGATTCTCCCTTTCCTTCTCTGTCGCGTGATGGTCGGCAATGGAAGAGATGGGGCAGATTGCTTGGATGCAAGAAGCTGATTTTATTGATACAGAGCTGAGTATTTATACCTTTTCAGCAGTAACTAAAAATAGATTCTTATATAAGCAGCAATCACTATAACAACCATATCTATGTTTCTTAATAACATTGCAAAACTACAAGCTAGCACTAACCGACACAGGTACATACCAAGCATGCTGTTCCCTTATACCAGCTATTTCCTGGTAGGCCGTACTGCCTGCCATGGTTTGCAGCCTAGCAGCATTAGCGCGTCCACTTCTGACATGAGTTTAGCAGTGCTCTCACTTTTGCTTTCTAGCTGTATCTCCACACTTCTCAGCTACATGTAAAAGCACATGCTCTCAGTGTTGCAGAGTCCTTAGGGAAAGCAAACAGCAGTTCTGCTTCACACCGCTAAATGTGCCAGGACAGAAAGCTTTCACTGACCTTTCCTTGCCTTTTCCTTGCAGTCTTTCCTCTTCAGAGCACGCACTGAAGCTATGTACTTTGCTTCTCAGCTGAGTGTATTGTCACATTGCAGAGTCCCATACGTCCATCTCCCTCTCGCCCAGACAAACTGCTTCTGTTGAAACATGGCAATGCTACGTGCTTTCCTTCTCAGCTATTCACACCGTCACATTCTGTGTCCCTCTTGCAGTCTGAATCTAAACCCAGAAGTTTCTGCCTACATCTCACATGCACAGATGTGCGAGGAGGAAAAAGTTGCTCGGACCTTGCCGCTTACGTTCGAAAATGTCCATTGACTCCACAATGAAATGACACCTTTCTTTGCTTTACATCCTGCAAACTTCACACAAACACATATGTGCATGCACACACACACACTGGAGCTATGCGCTTCCTTTCTTTCTCAGCTGAACTCACCCATCCCCCACCTTGACTTTCTCTACCACTTTGCTCTTGGTCTTGCCACGCATGGACAACGGATGTCTTTCCTCTTAAGACACCCATGGTGTTGCCTACCCCTCCCTTACATTGCCTTGCCTTTTCTGCCCAACATGGCGTTTCCTTGTCCATTCCTTTCCTTTGCATTCCTGACCTAACCTGCCCTTCCCTTGCCCTTCCCACCAAACCAGTTCCTTTCATTGACTTGCTCAGCCACCCTGCACCTGACTTCCCATTTGTCCAGGTCCAACCTTTCATTTCCTTCTAGGACTCTCATTGCCCATCTCTCCTTTGTCTTGCCTTACAAAGCTACCGCTTGCCTTGCCTTGCCCTTGAAGGCATTCCTTGCCTTGCATTACATTGCTCACCACTCCTCCACCTGCAATTCAAGACCCCTCTTTTTGTGGAATTTCTTCAGCTTGCCTTGCCCTGCCTGCTCCTCCTAGGACTCTCAAGGCCTTCACATAGCTCCAGTGTTTCAGGAGCATGTGAGGGGAAGCCCAGAGGATGTCACGTACAAGCACACCTGTCTGTCCTGGCAGCTTTTTTCTAGCGCCTGTCCTTGCATGTCTTGAAGTTTGGACGAGCATCCACTTTTTGCCCTTGGGCTCCAGGACTAGAATGACAGTTCTTTTGCATATGAAGGAAAGCAGGGAGGAAGAAAGTCTTTTAGGTGCAGATTGGAGACAGCCCATGTGCAATCAAGGCCAGACAGAGCAGTTGGTCCTGGCCGCTTTTGTGTATCAGCAGTCCTTGAACGTACCTGTCACTCTCCTTGCCTTGGCAACCCACCTGTTTCCTTGCCTTGCCCTGCCAACCCTCCCTGGCCATGCCCTGCCCTTGACCTGCCTACTTCTTTTCTTCAGGGCCTTGTCTTGCCAGACCTACATCTCGTTGGCATTTCCTTGCCTTTCCTGCCCCTTCCTTTACTTTGCCTTGCTTCCCCACGCCTTGCATTGCCTTGCTGTCTGGTCTGTAGTCTCCCCTGGGCCTTCCTTCCCTCCACTGCCTTACATGGACTTGCTCATGCATCCCCCCCCCGACGTCCCATTGCATTTTTCCAGGTCCGGCCTTTCATTTCCTTCTCCTGCTAGAACTCCCATTGCCTTGCCTACCTCTCCCTTGTCTTTTCTTGCAGAGCCACCGCTTGCCTTGCCCCTGAACCCCTCCCTTGCCTTACATTATGTTGCTCATCCCTCCCCCACCTGGAATTCAAGATCCCTTTTCTCCTGGCATTTCCCAGCCTTGCCTTGCCCTGCCTGCTCCCCTGAGGACTCTCAAGGCTCTCATATATTCCCAGTGTTTCAGGAGCACTTGAGAGGAAGACCAGGGGAGGTCACATTCATCCTTCTGGGCAGATGGACCAATCTTTGCATGTCTTGAATTTTGAAAGGGCAATTCACATTTTGCCCTTGGGCTCCAGGACCAGAACAACAGTGCTTTTGCATACGAAGGAAAGCTGGTAGCTCAAGTCTTTTAGGTGCAGATTAGAGATGACTCACACGTGATCAAGGCCACACAGAGCAGTTGGGCCTGGCCACTTTTGTGTACCAGCAGTCCTTCAATGTACTTCTCACCTGCCCTGCCTTACCTTGCCTTGGCAACGCAACAGTTTCCTTGCCTTGCCCTGCTAGCCCTCCGTAGCCTTACATTCCTTTGCATGGCCATGCCGCACAGTTGACCTGCCTACTGCTTTCCTCCAGGGCCTTGGCTTGCCGAGCCCTTCCTGTTTCTGCCTGGCCTACCCATCGTTGGACTTTCCTTCCACCTAGAGGCAAGTCTTGCCTCTAACTTCTCGGCCTTCTCTTGCCTACCACTCCATTTGTTTTCCCCTCACTGCTCTGGCCTTGCCTACTTCTCGCTTGACTTGCCCGCAATTGCCTGCACTTCATTTGCAGTGCCTTGCCTGCGTGGAAGGCAAGGTAAAGAGCGGTAGGCAGGGCAAAGCAAAGCCAGCAAGTTGTAGGTAGTGCGAGGCAAGACAGACGTAGGCAAAGGAAGCAGAGCAAGGGTAGCTTAGGAAGAACTAGGCAAGGCACTGAAGGCAAGGCAAGGTGACACCGTCCCTTAACTGAGAAATGCTATGGCAGGCAAAACAGCAAAGGCAGCTGCTAGTAAAGTTCAAGTTCAAGCCCTAGCTTTAATCCCTTCTAGCATCCTTAGGAATAAAAAAATCCCCACCATACAACACTGATGATTTAAATTGGATACAGGAAGAAAAGGGACAAGTAAGAACAGATGGGTGGGCTAAAATAAAAGATCTCATAGTCATACCCAAAAAACTGTGGATGCTAGGAAGGGCTGCTGGCAGAGGAATTTTCCTGTGAAACTTTTCTTTCTCATGAGAGGGCAGTTATAGAGAAATCCAGCTTCTCACAGCTTCTCTGTGAAAGCTTTCATTCTCATGCAAACTGCATGGACAACAGTTTGAGAGAATGTAAATCATTTTTATACCTGCAGGTTTTTATGAGAACTGTGAAAATTATTTTCCTTCTTTAAGAATAATATTTGGAAATGGGTGTCTTACTGCTCAACTTATCGTCTTGAGAGGTGGTGGGTGAATAAGCCAATCATGTAATTTCTCTTTTGCGAACCATGCTATAAAAGGTACGGGTGATTAAACAAGGTCGCTTCAGTCATATGCATCTGACCTGGACTTATGTCATGGTTTTTGCCGTCTCTCCGGGGATAACAGTGACAGAAAACTGTTAAAATTATTTATCCAAAGCAAACGTTCTAAAACACATTAGGGAGTTGACACCTTACACAACCACTTAGAAGACAATGTAATAGCACTGAAATTAAAGGAGACAAAGGAGGAAAAACAACCCTAATACCACTGTTAGGCTAAGCACAGAGACTATCCCTAAAAGAGTTTTACCAAGAGACATGTGGCAAATTGACTTCTCTGAATTCCCTAGAAAAGGGACATACAAG